>NW_004524640.1:712562-714675 GCF_000260255.1 Octodon degus
TCTGCTAGTATTAGAAACTTTAAAAAGTATATTTCCATTTTCTGTTGACTTTGTATTACTTCTTCCCTGTCTTTTATATGTACACACACACACACACACACACACACACACACACACACACACACAGACAGGGGCCGGGGCTGACTGGCATGTGGTGCTGGGGGGATTGAACCGTGGTCCCTTGCTTTGCTAAGCTTGTTCTAAGTAGGTGCTTTAGACCACTGAGCCATCTCACCAGCCCCTTTAATGACCTTCTAAATAAAGGTTCTTCTAATATATTTTATGTAGTCCTGCATAACTATCATTTTGAGAGCTCTTTATTGTTCATCCAGGAGCATTCAGCAACTTCTCTTGCCTTTTAAATTATGCTTTTTGTTATTTCCTATATACTACATCTGCAGGTATTAGAATATTTCAGGTTTGTATAACTGGAAAATATTTTACTTTTAGTGGCCCTCCTTTCTAAGCAGAATGACTGACAGGCCTGGCTTTCCCAACAGCCTCTGGCACCTCCTTTCCTCTTACTGCCTGAATCACCATTTTTTTTCCACTTGTTCCCTGCAGAGGGCAGTGAGTTTAATTTAACAAAATTAACCTTTGGAGAAGCACAACAAACCTCTGACCTTGGGTTGCTTGGAAGAGGAATAAACACTTCTAGAAACTGGAAGTATTGCGAGAAGGAGGAAGGGAAGAAGGGATAGATAGGTGACAGTGAACTTAGAAAAGCTGGAAATGTCATGAGCCCCATAGTATAGAGAACAGTTCAGTACAATTATGATGCTGAGGATACATGATGAAGTTTAAGAAGTTGGAAGAAGTAAGTACTTTAGTGGCACACAGGGTTGGGAAGTTCACGAGTTGGTGGTGGTGTATGCTGTTATCTTTGGGCCCTTCCTTCCTTCCTTCCTTCCTTCCTTCCTTCCTTCCTTCCTTCCTTCCTTCCTTCCTTCCTTCCTTCCTTCCTTCTTTTGTATTTAGGACAGGGTCTGCATGGTTTGCAGGATCTCACTGTGTAGATCAAGACTCATAATGATCCTCCTATTTTCAGCTTCCCAAGCGATGGGATTACAGGCACGTGCCACGCTCAGTCTCAATCACCATCTCAGGGCAGGCTAGGGGATCAAATCCCTGACCCCTGGGTCTACCTAAGCAAGCACTTTAATCCACTGAGCTATTTGGCTGGCCCTGTTTGGCATCTTTTTTTTTTTTTTCAGAACCTGGGATTGAACTCAGGCCCTTGCGTTTGCCGGGGAAGCGCTTATTCTACTGAGCCATCTCCCTGACACCTGGCATCTTTGTATGACTTTATATAAATGGAAAATTTGACATGTAGCATTACTTTCTCAGGGCAAATGTTTATTTGCAACTTTTATTTATCCTGTGATGTGGTTTTTAATAGATGAAAAATCCAATAAATATTTTATGTGATACCATATTATACCATGTTAGGATTGTAAAAACAGCATCAATTTTTTTAAGTACAAAAAATGTAATCTTAATAAGGTTTAAGATTCCTGTAGTTATATCAATCAAATATATGCCATATACACATTTGCCTCCAGAGTTGATGTACATAGCTTGGTGGCCAGTTCCAGAAATTAGACTGAAATTTCTTGTGGATGGTGGGAAGGAAACGTGTAGATGAAGATCTTAGACAGTTCCAGTGTTTTAAATATGAATGGTCAGATCAGACTTGTTGTGCTCCTATCAGTTTTTCAGCCTCCCAAGACCTGGAATCACAGGCACGCACCACCATGCCCAGTCTCAATCACAGTCTCAGCACACCCTGGGGACAGGGCCTGCACTGCATGCTGGGGATTGAACCTGGTTTGTTGGCCTTTAAAATCAAGACCTAAATAGTGAAGTTGTCTCTTTTCTTTTCAGCTGAGTTTTTGTCTCTTGCTATAGTCTTGATGATCTTTGTTACCTGTTGCTGCTCACTGTTTTCTTGGTCATGACTTCAGCATGTTCCCCAGCTCATCCGTGAATGAGGGTGGAAACACATTTTCTTTTTAAATCATTTATTTATTTGTATTTGTAGGGAAGGTTCTACAGGGTGTTCAGGGTCTCACTACTAGATTGAACTTGTAGTGATTTGCCTTTTTTTTTTTTT
>NW_004524640.1:714871-721313 GCF_000260255.1 Octodon degus
TTCTCTCTTTCTCTCTCTCTTTCTCTCTTTCTCTCTTTCTCTCTTTCTCTCTTTCTCTCTTTCTCTCTTTCTCTTTCTCTTTCTCTTTCTCTTTCTCTTTCTCTTTCTCTTTCTCTTTCTCTTTCTCTCTCCCATCCTTCCCTCCCTCCATCCATCCCCTTTTCTTTTTCATGTAAGGGAGAGCCAGAGGCTGTTTAAAATTAAATATTTAGGTTTCCTTAGATCTAGTGAGGACCATGGTCCAAGGAGGTACAGTGGACACTCCTTTGAACAGAAGCAGCAGAGATCCTTATCCAGAGAGAGAGAGAAAGACAGACAGACAGACAGACAGACAGACACACACACACACACACACACACACACACACACACAGACAAAAAGAAAGAGACACACAGAGAAACAGGGACACAGAGAGAGAAACAGAGACAGAGAGACAGAGAGAAAGAAATGGAGACAGAGTGGTACAGAGATAGAGACAGAGGCAGTGAGAAAATAGAGAGGCAGAGTGGTCCAGACCCAGATCCAGATCCAGGTTTAGATCTAGAAATCCAGTGTCAGAGAAAAAGAAGCTAATGCATATAAAATCCCATGACATCTGAGAAAGGAAGGCATTTGATGCTGTGAGAAACCCACAGTAGACTTTTCTGTGAAATGCTGATGGACCAAGATCTAAAGGAGAAGCAAAAATTGAAGTTCCTCATTATGGATCATGAAGAGTTGACTTGAAATAAGTGTGAACCATCAGCAATCTTTCTCTTATCTGAGTCAATATATTTGTCTAGAGGAAAATTAATTACATTGTGATTATACTTTTTAGGTACTACAGTGTAATTTTTAGTTCATTTATGAGGATCAAATTGTCTCTAGTTGTTCTAGTCATTGATAATTTAAAATGTTTTTAATCCACATTAATGTAGGAAAAGAATCCATGTATAAATTAATGAAACCTCCACATTTAAATCCATTCTCACAATTTGTTATATGGTATATTGTTACAGTAAACCAGTTAGCTATTTGATTTAAAAAATATTTTCAGAGCATTCTATGCATACTAGCCAGTTTTGGGGTGCTTTGGACCCAGAGGAGGAGTCAAATCATTATCACGGCCAGAATTTGTCTTGAGAATGGCTTAGAGAGGACCTACATCTTACTCTTCACTCTTGCGAGGAACCCTTGCCACATCCCTTGCCACTGCAGAGTCACTGTGAAATTCCTGACTGTGGGGAGTTTTCCCACATTGCTGATGGTAGTGATGACCTGTGATGACCACTTGCATTCAGGTAGATTAAAACTATCACTCTGTGGTTGAATCAAATCATAAGAACTGTCCATTCTTCTGTTTAGCTCTTATGTCAACCAGCAGAATTCACAGCTAGTCTTCTAGATTAAACAACAACAACAACAAAAATCATCAGGGCACATTATGTACCAAAGCAGTGAATTCCAAATAATTTAGTCTGCTTCTAGTAGTCTTTTTACCCGCTTCTGATTATAGAGTTGCTGGAAATGTGATGTAACAATATCAAAAATTTGTCTGGGAGGTAGGGAAGGCAGAAGATGTGATAGTCAAGTCACTGCGGTAGTGGAGTTGGGGTTGTAAAATTGAAGTAGGATTTCATATGACTCCTGCTAGTAGTAGGCCATGAGTAACTTGATGTGTCTGTTTGACAACATACCTACCCTGTGTAGCTTCCAGCTACTGTAAGGATCATGTGAGAAAAGCACGGATGATTTGACACTGAAGCAAGAAGCCAGAAATAATGAAATATTAGATGACAAATGTGGTCTCACAGTTCTTACTGTGATACACAGTACAGTGTCAGGCCTGGGCAAGTAATTGAAGTAGACAAAAATCAGACTTTGTTCTGTCTGCCTTCACCCTTTCGTAGTTCTGATATGTTAAATGAGCAGGACTGAGAATTGTTTGGTGGAGGATTTCTTTTCTTTGTGCAGTCCCTTAAATCTCATAGGTAGAGATCCTGTCTGCTCACAGCAAAGTTTGTGGCCAGCAACATGTTCAGTACCTGGACACAACTAGAAATGCAGAGTTCCAGGCCCCATTTGTGATCATAGACTCAAAGTGTATATTGCAATAAAGTCTCCCTGTAGTTGCGTGAAAATTCCTCCAAGATCCTGGGTTAGGTTTTGACTGATGGATGCTAAGACTACCTTATCATTCAAATAAAACTCTTGGGAAAGTTAGATAAGATGACAGCAACTGCTAAATGTTTGAGCACTACCTGGGACAAGGGGCGGGTAAGGGGGGGGTCTACTGAAGACACAGGCTGCTTTCTGTTCCCAAGAAGCTTTCTAGGGGTGAAAGGTTCATATTCCATCATCCATCCCCTGATCCCACTAGTGCTGAAAAAAGTTCTTTTTTTTTTTCCCAAGACTTTTACGATGCATAAATCAGACTTCTCATATTGGAATAACAGACCAAAAATGACTGGCAGTTATACTGTCTGGGATTAAGGGGGAAATATTTAGTCAGGGGAACTGGAAATTTATCAGGAGATAAGTATGATTTCATCTCCAGGCTTCTGGCTTCTGGTCACCTTTGCTCTCTGAGGGGTGCTGGACTTGTTCCAAGTTCTATGAGACATATGTTCTCAGGGGACCAGGGTGTTTTAGAAAATATTTTGTGCACTTTTTCACTTGCAGAGGGAAATCTAGACTAAGCCACGTTTAAATTATCATTTAAGGTCTTCTGTATATTTGACAATCGGAACTAGTTCCTCTGATACCCAAACCTTTTCTATTTAATTGCCAATTAGCACCCCTCCAAATATAGCTAAGTTTAGAGTTAAGTGATATCAAACTAGATTTTCCCTTAGAACCAAGCTTTTCTTTAGAAGATAGTTGAGTTCATTTGTAATCATTCTTTTTCTGTAATTGCAGTAGATGGGACTTTTGTCCTTTGTTTCTCGTCTTTCCTTTGTGCCTGAGGTCCTGGGGAGAATTTAAGATTGTTTCCTGAGCTTGGTGCTGTCTGATTCCTCTAACTTCACATGTGGGCTGTACTACTAAACAAAGCTGAGAATGTTGGGTGATTTGAGATAAATCAACTAGGAGATGAGAGATGAATACATAGCTCTTGACACCATTTCAGGACTCCTTTGTCTGGCTTTGCTACAGATTATTAGAAATCCTTTCTTATGGCTAGTATTTGGGGACCAGTGCTCTGCCTGAGTTAGCTTTCATTATTCAACAACTACCGATTTTGTCTGTACTGTGTCCTAAGTATATTTTAGGTATGGGGTCTATGTCCTCACATAACTTACAAGGGCAGGTCAAGAAAAAACACAACGTGTACTAATAAATTTATTACAGTAAAAGACACACTACCATCAAGGTCTCTCAAAATACTCTCCAGCCTTGTGCCTCAGACATGCTTGCTTCATTGTTCCTGCCACATTCGGAATGCTGTTCTGGAATGCTGCTTTTGTGTCTTTATGAGGTGTGATCAAAAATATGGTGAATGCTGCTGATGAGTGCCATCCAAGAAAATACAGATTTATGAAAACATGACAATGTGTCCTCATCCACCTTATTCACTGGATCTGGCACTGGGAGACTTGTGGTTCTTCGCCAAAGACAAAATGACCATGAAAGGTGTCTTAGTTACTCTTCTGTCATTGCTGGGACAAATACCTAACACTCAAAATGAGGGAAGGAAAAGTATATAGTCACCATATATTTAGACCATACCTTGCATATTTTCACACAGTAGACCTCCTTTGGGGCCGAAAGATCAAAAGTTAAATGAATAAAATTGAGGGTTAGTATCATGCTGTTCATATTATTTAGCTCACAATTACTGGAAGTTTCCAGGCACTGGAGGAGAGGCTGGGGCACTGCTATGTCCAGGATGACCCTCTCTACATCTCTGAGAAAGCACAGGCTGGCCAGTTTAATGGTTCACACCTCTCTGGCCTCACATCTCGGGCTCTGCTCTGGTCTTCTGGCCCCACCCTTCAAGCCACTCCTTGCTTTTCCAGCTATATCTGCCCCATAACTTACATGAGGTGTTGGGGGGACAACTAGGCACAAACCATAACAAAAGGTATATGTTTTGAAATGATTCTCAACATCAAGGCAGCCAGGATACAATAACTAAAGGGACCCAGGAAAGATGACTTCCAGAATTGCTGTAGAAAATGGCAAGAATGGTGGGTGTATTCCAAGACAGAAGGGTACTCTGAGGTTGATTATTAGTAAAATGTCTCTAATTATAATACACTCTGAAGAAAAGTATATAGTCACAGTGGGCTGGGGAGATAGAATAAGTAGAATAAGCACCTGCCTGGCAAGTGCAGGGTCCTGAGTTCAGTCCCCTGTGCCACACACAACAACAAGAAGAACAAGAAGAACAAGAAGAACAAGAAGAACAAGAAGGAGGAGGAGGAGGAGGAGGAGGAGGAGGGAGGAGGAGGAGGAGGAAGAAGGAAGGAGGAAGGAAGAAGGAAGAAGGAAGAAGGAGAAAAGTATATAGTCACCATATATTTAGACCATACCTTGCATATTTTCGCACAGTAGACCTCCTTTGGGGCCGAAAGATCAAAAGTTTCCAATGAATAAAATTGAGGGTTAGTATCATGCTGTTCATATTAGAGCTTTTTGACTTTTTGCTTCTCTTTACATGAAGAAAAATGATTGTTTTCCTCATGAGGACTGCCAGTAAAAGCAGGAAAACATTTTGTTGCAACTGTCTTCTAAAGCAAACTTACGCAAGGCAATTGCTAATATAAGACTTTTCCCGGGGTTTCCTCTAGCTAGTTCTGTCTGGTCAAGAATATTCCTTTTCTTAGATTCATAGTGTTGCTAGAAAGAATTAGTTGCATTTTTTTCAGAGTTCACCAAGTTACTCATAGTTCTTTTTTAAGAATGCTCCTAATTGTGCACAGGTTTTTAGCCTCTTGAAATTTCAATTTCTCTTCAGCACCGGCAGCTTTTCAATGTCAACCGTAAGACTTGAACCAGAGTCAGTGCTGCCTTGGAGAAGGTTGCTGTATATAATGTCCAAGCAACATTGTCCCAACTGTTAGGGTTGTCTCTGAAGCCAAATATGTTTCTCAGCATTCCAAGGTTATGCGAATACACAGAAATAATTATTTTCAGATGTTGCCATTACACTCAGTGATTTAGTCATATGAGAAAACAGGGTCCAAGAGTCACTCATCTAAAAAGTAATGCAGGATGCAGTGTGAGCAAGCACGGTATGCATTCAGATATATGCTGTCAGGTAGAAATGTGGTGGTTGAGCTTTCTGTCCTAATATCTTTATTCAGGTTGTGGACTGTGTTCTGCTCTGAGTTAGCATGTTTCTTGGGACGCAGCTACAGCCCAGAAATGTCCTTTGCATCTGCCCAAATAACTACATTTTTCTTCCTTGTTCTAGTAGGGAGCACATTGATGCTGAGTTACATAGCCAGCCTATAAAAAAAATAAAAAAAAATTGTTTTCAAATTGAGTCTTATTAAACTGTCCAGGCTGGGTTTAAACTTGTGATCCTTCTACCTCAGCCTCCTGGAGTGCTGAATAAGTAACTGGGTTTAGGCACTGAGATAGATCCATGATTCTTAGTTCTCATGTCATTAATGTATTCTATCTTCCAGTTAATTTAAAAAGTTAAAGATTTAAATATTCATTTAATTTCTAAGTAGTTTTTCCTACAGTTGGCCATAAAATGACAGCAGGACTACAAAAGCTCTTAGCTTTGCAAGGAAGGGAATGAAAGTGATAAGAAAATGTAATTGGGGCCAGGGAGATGGCTCAATGGAAGAAGCACGTCCCTGGCAAGTGCAAGGGCCTGAGTTCAATCCCCAGTTCCACAAAAGAAAAAAGAAAAGAAAAGAAAAGAAAAGAAAAGAAAAGAAAAGAAAAGAAAAGAAAAGAAAAGATGTAATTGTTGGAGGGACTGCTACTCCATTAGAAAAATAATTTTATTTCATTATATTTTAAATTTTTAATTGATTAATTAAATAATTGCTACAGGATCTTACTACACAGCTAGAACTCATAGTGATCCTCCTGTCTCAGCCTCCTCAGGGCTGGGATTATAGCTGTGTGCCACTATGTTTTTGGGCTTGCCCAGCATACAGTACTGGGGTTCAAACCTGGGTCCTTGAACTTGCCAGGCAGGTGCTTAGATCGCCAAGCTATCTTCCCAGCCCAATATAATTTTATTTTTGTCTTCACTTTTAGTTAACACAGAAAGAAGAAAATAAAACAAAATTTCTTATGAAAGGTTCAATTCTAGTCATAACATTTATTCTTTTCACTCACAAAAGAAAGAATAACTATTATCCTTTAATACTATTTACATGCTACAGTAATACTTGAAGAGGGGCTGGAGAGATGGCTCAGTGGTCTAAAGCACCTACTTAGAACAAGCTTAGCAAAAGCATCAGGGACCGCGGTTCAATCCCCCAGCACCACATGC
>NW_004524640.1:721429-761074 GCF_000260255.1 Octodon degus
TTTCACATGAGGCTACTCTGATGACTGACTGTTGCCTATTACTGACCATAGTTTGATTTTACAAAGTCATCTTTGGGCGACGGCAATGTCTGCTCAACTTTTAGTTTCAAATTCATATTTTTTTCTTTACCTTGTCGTATTGTAATGCACAATGCAAATATTTCCAAAGTACGTGGAGTTTATTGTATTGTTTAACTCTCTGTTTTGAATTATAACTTTACAAAGAAGATGGGACGACTTCCTCTGGTCCCACCCCAGAGACAGATTTTCCATGTCAGGAGAGTTTTAAACATCAGGATATTGCATAAGTGAGTCTGGCAAAAGCAGAACAGATAGCTTGCACCATCTAGCAGTGCACTGCTTTTCATAACTTTTTTAATCTTGCTATTTATATATTAATGGCAGCTGTCTACCTACTTCTGTATACCTTGAAAAATGAATAATTTGATTTTTAAAATAATTTTCTTTCATTTTGAAGAATAAAACCAAGAGCAAGAAGAAACAAAAGCAAAGACAGAAACAGTGTAACATATAACAACACATACATTACAAATTTTCAAAACTAGCTGATTAACAGTGGTTGATATATTATCTATTTTTATTGTCAAATCTGTTGCTCAGATTAATAGATATAGTTATGCAAGATGGGATGATAATTTTCTTGATATTCTTTCTAGTAGATTTTGAGCTCTATACAAAATAAGAAAAACATTTAAAACGTGTGTACCTGGTATAAAATCGAAAGAAATGTTGTTTAATTGTTTTATCTTGGAAGAAGAAGATTCAAGAAGTGTAGACAGGATACTTTAACACGGTAAGGAAGGCGAAACTTCTCAGTGATGTGCTCTGTCTGGGATACCATTTGGCTTCTAGGTTCTACACAGAGCAGTGAAGATTTAATTATTTGAAGTTTTTACCTTCCAAGAGACTTGAATTCCAAAATAATTCATAAGAGAAAAGTAACTGGTGAGAGTAGCTATGATCCTAAAGGTTGTTCAAGGCTAACCCCAGAGAAAAGTTCATTGGGTAGAGATGAAAGGTCAAAACCTATTTAAATTTTGCAGTCAGAGAAGAAAGCAAGAGCTGTTCTCCAAGTGCTTTTTGATTTTATGTGTTCTTTTAACATACACGTCCTAGGCTGGGCCATGTTTGTGCTTTCCAGGTTACAGTGATCAGACTGCTGAGTATAGTTGTTTTTCCGAGAGCAAAGCTGTTTCTCAACCGGCCACACCGCTAACAACCGTCTCCAGTGCTTACGTTTCACAGCCAGCAGAGATAAAGGGTATCTAGGAACGCTTAAGTTTACTTTGTGGTGGAGACTGAGGAAGAACTAAACTGTTTTGAACAGCCGGCTGTTTACAAGGATCCTTATCAACATGGTGACATCTTTATAGCCATGGGAGGGAAGAATGCTATCTCAGCAATCACAGAAGGTTGGCTTTCTTCCCTTTCTGGTCCTGGAATGTAGATGTTGGTGGTTTTCTATCAGATGCTGTCAATTTTCCTTTGGGATTTGTCTTCAGTATGCCGGATCACTTGAGAAGAATCGTTAAGCCTATCTAACCTTTGTTCAGAAGAAAAAGGAAGGGGAAAAACTACCGGTTTTGTGAAACAGTTACTTCTGGTATTTTAGGAATTAAAAACATTATACGTTAAACTAATATAATTTATCTGTTTACTAAAAATGGATCTAGTTCTTTGAAACATTTGTGGTTCTCAAGGACGATTAGCTTATTTCATGGGTATTAAAATATACTGGACTGAGAACCAGATAGTTTGCTAAAATACACATTGTATTTAATGGTTTAATATTTATAATAAACCCCCCGAAGCTAGGAATTTATGGAAAATTTAATCAACTAATTTATGAATTTATTCGATTAACGCATTCAGAAGTCAAACTTGAAATCAGAGGTGGTAGCTGCTGATCCCTGATGTTAAGGGACTTTTGGTACCACAGTGAGTGATGGCCACTTCATTCTGTAAGCTATGATTACTCAGGAGATATATTTGATCAAGATAAATAATGTATTCCTGTCAGTTGTTCTTTCTGTCCCTCTCTCACCCCCTGTCTTCCAACTATAGGGAGAAATCTTTGGAATTCCAGATCTGATTCTATAATGTGTTTGTTTTCAGTCAAAAAGGACTCCCCAGGGTCTGCTGTATGCACTGGTGCACATTCCCATCGCGATCTTTCTAGTTTATGCATCTTCATCAAACCTCTTTTCATTCTCAGAAACCCCTGTGTTTTCTGTTCCTCCACTCTGCACAGATTGGTGTTTCCCTTCCCTGCCCCAGTGCCCCCTTTCTACTCTGTCTTTCTCATTCATTTTAATTATTGAACATTTTCCCTAACTCTTTACTTGATAGAAAGCTTGCAAATCTATTTCCCGACAGGTAGTTCTACACCAAAATGGAATTCAACTGTTGATAGTTATTGCTCTGTAGGAAAGTCATTTTTTCAAACAATTTTTCCAAACTTCTCATGTGCAACATGTAATCACAACGTGGGAGGCCAACACAGTTCATGGCAACAACACTCACAAAAAATGCAGGGTTTTAAGAAAAGATTTCACTGCTGTCCTCTAAGTTGGGAGGAAGAATGCTGTGTGCAGTGACTTCTGAAGGGAGATTCCATTAGATTCCATTGGCAGACAGGCCGTGGTTATGTGTGCAAGGAAGAGAGAATGGGGATAGGCTCCCCTCCGGTTTTCGGCACCTTTGGCTGGTGGCACTCTTTGCCATGCATGCCTACATATCACTGACCTCATTGAAGGTCAAAGATGGAGACCAGTGCAGTCCTACTATGTGGTTCCAGGTGACAGGCAGGGACATAATCGACAGCATTGCCCTACATTAAAGATCTGAAATTGTAAGCTGGGCATCGTGGCCAGTGCCTATAATCCCTGCACTTGGAAGGCTGGGGCGGGGCTTCATCATGAGTTTGAGGGCTACCTGTGATACATAATGAGTTCAAGGCAGAGGTCCAATGTACATTGTTAAAGTTTGTATCTAGATATCCCCTAAAAGCCTCATGCAGTCACAGGTAGGGCTTTTTCAGAGGTGGCTGGATCTAGAAGATGTGATGCCAGGATTGGGGGTTTGATGAGGTAGAGGAATTGCAAGTTCTAGCCCAGTCTGGCCAACTCAGAGACTTAGTGAGACTCTGTCTCAAAAAAAAAAAAAAAAAAAAAAAAAAAAAAAAAAAAAAAAAAAAAAAAAAAAAAAAAAAGGAAAAAAGATTATTTTTAAAAAGAAAATAATGCGTATTCATTTTTGGTCTGCTCTTTTCAATCCGCAAATTGTCTTATGGGACATCACCCCTTTGCCTCTCAGAAAGTTGGCCAAGTTGTGCACAACTCTCCCAAACCTGATGAAAGAGCTACTAATTGTGTATGTGCTGGGGTGACCTCTATTTAAAGGCAGGCACATCTGCTTAGCTTTTGTGTGTAAGTGGGGAGGCAAAGAAGAGATACTTGGTGATGTAGCAAAAAGTTAAAAATACTAGAGCTGGGGCCGGGGAGATGGCTCAGTGGAATAAGCGCTTCCCTGGTAAGTGCAAGGGCCTGAGTTCAATCCCTGGTTCTGGAAAAAAAAAAAAAAAAGCTAGAGCTGTGCAGGGACCGGGTTCAATTCCTGGCACCACACACCACACGAGCCCCAGCCCCAGGCACACTGAGCTGGCCACAAGACTGGGTGTGGTGGCACATACCTGTAATCCCAGAGCTGGGGAGGCTGAAAACAGAAGGATCCCTCCGAGTCCTGGCTGCGTAGTGAGACCCTGCACCAAATATATGAAGGAAAAAAAAAGAAAAAGCTAGAGTGAACAAGCCTTAATGCTCTACTTCAGAAATGGTCAGAAGACACCAGACAGTAATTGCAGTGGCAAACATTTGCTGTGAATGTTAGGTATAATCAAAATGAACCAGTTCATATTCATTAAGGAATCCAGACTCCAGGTTTGGGCCTATGTAAATCATAATATTTTTGATGGTGGATCTTTTAAAGCTTTCACTGATAAGAAGCAGTCAGCTCCAGCATGGGTGCCATAGGTTTGCCACCACTGCAGTAGGACATACCTCAGGTGAGGCCATAGAAAGCACCTTGTACTCTAGCCAGCTGTCAGCAAACCCATTTCTGCTGCTAGTAAAATACCTCCAAAATCCAAGAGAGCTGGCCGAAATTGCAGGAGTGTACGAGTTACAGAAGAGTGAAATGGGTACGTTTCAGGACATCTTTTTTGCAGCAACCCATAGTACGCTGTTTAGGCTAGAACCTAATGGAAACCTAGAGGTTAAACTTGGCGTAAAGTTGTCTGGAGATGCAGGGACAAGTTCTGATAGTGTGTCCTGCTTCGTCCTGGAAAATTTTACCATTTGAGAGAAACTGACTGTCTACCTTGGGAAACACATTTCTCAGTAGAGCTGCACAGATCTGTGTACATCTCATTTCTTTTTGTTTTCATTTTTGGCATTTACAGTACAAATAACTGTAAGGCTTTTCCAAATACTTTCTTCGGGCTGAAAACCATTTCTCAGAGACTTATGGCGCATCCTGATGGTTGCAGAGTAGAGCCCAGTGCCTGCATACTCATATGCAATTCTCTGAAAGCTAACTGGTTTGCTGAAAGGACTAACAAAAATAGGAATAAGACTTCACCTTTTGCTTCCCCCGACAGCACAGATCCCTTCCTCCCTTCATTGCTTACTGTCTCTCTGCCGGGGGATGTTTTGCATACCCAGTCCTTAGAGTATAGAGTCATTGCCCTGTACTCAGATTTTCCTTCCTGGAGGTATAAATAGACTGATGACGTCCTTTGCTCTCTACGGTCTGTGCATCATTCATACTGTGCATCTCCTTTCTAGGTCACAAAGCTTTAAAAAAAAAAAAAATCAGCATTAGCAGCATGTGAGAAGCACACATGCCTCTCGCCTCTCACCTCAGAGCCCTGGTGCCGGTGATAACATCCAGACCGCAGTGCACAGAAGCGTGACCTTTGGGGGGTGCTGCAGGAATATCAGAGGGAAAATAGCCATTCTTACCGAATAACTTAAAAATAGCATCGTCTGAGTATGTTTTTCCTCCACCCGTGCTGCCTACATTCCTGAAATGAAGCCCTTCCCTTCCGGTGCATGGCTGGGAATTTGTGTTTGGTAAGAATCTGAAGAGTCAGCTTCTGCTACTACCGTGGCCTTCTTCTCGGTTCAATTGAGCTAGCTCGAGTCATGAGAAAATGTCATCTCCTTCATTTGCTTTTCCTTTCCAGCAAGATAAAAATGGTCCTGCTTCCAGACAGGCATTTATTACCATGTGGCTACTGGGTGAGGAACAGAGTATTGGATGTTTTGAGTTCGGTGGGGAATAATTTAACTCCCTCTTTTTCACAAAGCTTTCAATTCATTCTGTCCTCCCTGAAACACTCCCTGAGAATGTTAATTCCCAGAGGGACTCTCCCCTTTGGAAAGGGGCTGTATCAGTGTGCTTTCTGTCACTGTCACAAATACCTGATAATTGTTTTATATAGCAAAAAGGTTTATTTGGCCTCCAAGCTTTGGAGGTGTGGGTCCATGGTTGGTTGACCTCATTACTTTTGGTCTTTTGCTGCAGCAGCACATCATTGGCAGCAGTGCACTGTGGGACCCCACTGTTCACCTCATGGAGACAAAGTGAGTGAGGGAGATACTAAGATTCCAGTCACCTTCAAGGCTATTCTTCCAATAGCACCATCCTGTGGAGCAGGCATTTACAACATGGACTTTGGGGGACATTGAGGTCCAAAGTATTTGCCTGGGAACAAAGTTAGAGAGTAAGACAGTCAGTGCTTGGGGAGTCTCTTGAGTCTGCTCATAGTGCTTCTGGTTTGTCAGTACTCTTTTAAAACAGTACATTCTTTATTAAGCATTTATTGAGAGTGTACTACGTGCTGCTAGTCTCTGCCCCAAGTATTTGGTATACCCATTGACAAATGGCTAAATCTTTTTTCATTCTGTTCATTTTATAGTGATGTCCTCTTAGACAATATGTCAGGTGTAATAAATGCTATGAAGAAAAATCAAGAGGGTCAATGTTGCCTACAGGGAGCCCAGAGCCGTATGTATCATCTTACGTAGGTCGATGAGGGAAGATGCAGTTGACGACAGGGGCAATCCTTTCCTACAGGGACAAAGATAATAAAGGAGAAAGACAGTGAGGTATGTCTGGGGAAAAATGCATTCCAGGCAGAAAAAAATAGCAAAGGTAAATCTCACAGACCAGGACAAAGTGGATGATGTGAGATCAGAGTGATAGGACAAGAGATCACTGAGGCAAACCATGGGACCATACTGTGATGCCTTGCAGGACACGTTGAGGACTTTGAGTATTAGTTTGACCCAGATGTGACATTGCAGAGAAGCAGCTTGACCTAATTTACTCTTCACAGTCTCTGTGTGGGCAGCGTTGGGAGCAGGATACAAGTTTGCCTCTTGCTGAATGTCCAGATGGAGGAGAGTGATGGCTTGGAGGTGGCAGGAAAGGTGGTGGGAAGATATTCTAAAAGCAGAATCAACTGTGAATTTGCTAATTCTGGTATTTGTGAAATAAGCACTGGATCTTAATCTCCCTGTCCTCCCATACAGGTCCTAAAACTCTTGGAATCTCTGGAGTGATGAGTTTCTTTTGTTACGAGAATGATAGGACTAGTGGTGGGGATTCCTAATTAGCCTCAAAGTAAAGAAGTATCATCAGAAAGATGGAGGCCAGATGAGAAGGCTGGGACTCTCACTCTAGGAATGCAGTGAGAGAGAATAGGACTATGGGTTGACTGAGCACCATTGGCTGAGCATGTGGTCATCATAAAGGCCCCAGGCACACCTGAAAGGACAGAGTCCAGAGAACTTCTGAACACTGGAAACATGGAGGTGCTTCATGGATGGCTTCTGAAGAAGGTGGGTGTGGAAGCTCCATACCCTTCCCTTGTGCCTTTGTCCTTTGTGATAAATGGGAACACATACATAAAGCGTTTCTCTGAGTTCTGTGAGCTGCTCTAGAACACTGAACCCAAGGAAGGGCGTCATAGGAATCCCAACTTATTGCTGATTGGTCAGAAGTAGAAGTTAAAACCTAACACGTAAAATAGGCATCAGGTGTGAGTATGTGGGGTTAGTCTTGTGGGACTGAATCCTCACACTTTGGGGCCTAAGCCTGTCTCTGAGCAGACAATATTAGAACTAAATTGGGTTAGAGGATACCCAGCTGGTGTCTGCAGGTGAAACTGGTGTCCTAAGTGGTGAGTAGTCTGTACGGGTAGGGAGAACACAGAAGGTTTTCCTAAGTTCTATTATAATAATGGATTTGCATTTTCAGGGCCTGGAAGGACAGAGCTACCACTTATTGACATGAAAAAGAAGACATGGAAAGGAGCCAGTGAGCCATATATTAAAATTACTAATAAAACGAAGGCATTCCAGTTCTAGGAAACTGAAAGTCATTCTTTGAGTGTGTTCAGTAGATTGCATTAAAGTAAAACTAGATAAAGTTGACACAATAGATTGCTTTTAAGCAAAAACAGATAAAATTGGTGGGAGAGGACACTATTGTAATGTACAACAATTTTGGAGTACTTTGCCTTTTTTTGCGTGTGGGGGTACCAGGGATTGAACTCAGGGCCTTATAGTTGCCAGGCAGGTGCTTAAGCCATTGAACTACCTTCTGGCCCCAGTACTTTGCTTTCATTTTAAAATAAAGCACTTCAAAGAGTCTTGGAGTCAAACATTTTAACACTAAGACTTGTTTTCTCCAAGCTGAATGGGTTCAGTGCCTTTCATGAATATGGATATTGGTGAAGGCACTCAAATAATTTCTAACATCATTGATACTGTTTCTCAATTTCATTGTGAACATTTTTATTTGTGAAGAGTGATATTCATCCTCATTCCATTTTAAAAGCCAAGACACAGCATACAACTGTTTATTCCCATTCATTAAAAAACCTGTTCTTTGATGACAAGATTCATTTCTTTTTCTCTAAACCGAATGTTTTTCCCTACATTCTCCAATAAATGTCATTCTCTTTCTTAACACGTTTTTATCACCTTTTCAGTTGCTGTGTGTGCTGTCCTTTATAATGGTCTAGCTAAGAACTAAATGCAGTCACAGCTAATGTCATTTAGCTGTTCCAATATTATGCTTTAGTAACAGGGCATTCCAAACATGACTGGTGAATCAATCTTACACACAAGAATTTTGAGGAACCTTTTAGAGTAAACCAGAATACCCGTTAATCTCTTCAGCTATATCTGCAAACACTGTAGTATTTGGAAGTATGCCTTAATCACTTGAGAGAGGCCAGGGAGAGAGACATCATTGTGAAATATCAGGTATTTAAGAATATGATTCCAACTTCTGATGTGGGAAGGCCTCAGACCTCATTGAATTAATGCTTCTAAATAATGTTCAGTGGTATCTCACTGACCTATGGTATTTAATTTTTTTCCTGAGAGGAAGGACTGATAACATTTTTAAAACAAGAGATTCCAAAGCAAAGAAGGTCTAGAAGAACTTTTTCCTGCAGGAGACAAGGGTTGGACTAGTTTAGAGATAGCTAAATTTTAGGTTCATTTAGAAATACACATGCATGCCTGTCACAGAAAGTGGCAGCCGACCATGACACACAGACAGCTGTGCCTTTATCTTTATGTCTCACACAGTCGTCTTGTGCACAACACTGTCATGCCCACTGTGTTTCTTTCTGTTGCATCCTTTGTGCTTGGCTCTTGGAACCCTTTTTCTGCTCCCTCGGCTGCATTCCTGTGTGTGAACACTGTTCTTCCTCTTATCACTTGACCAAAACACAGAGCTTAGATATTATTTCCTGTTGGATTGCGTCCCCTGCATGATGCTTTCCGCATTCCCACACCCAAGTTCAGTATTTGTGCTAAAGAATTATGGTGCTGCTCCGTGCTTGTCAGACCAGTTCTCAGAAAGGTTTCTATAGACCCAATTGCAAAGGCAAGAGAGGTCTCCTAGTTTGTTGTTTTCTTACTGCTTAAGTTGGTGCAAGGAACATAGCAATCAATAAATGCCTGATGTGTACAAATGCAAGAAAAGGATTTTTTTTTCACCATTTGGCTATAATAAATTATTTCAACACAATTTTCCCTCTTTCGTGGTCATGAGTATCAGACCTGTTGTCTACTTTGATATCTTCCTCTCCACGTCATTAAATATGCATCTAGTTTTGATAGCTTTAACTTTCCATGTCTCTTGAAAGGGTCATTCTCTTTTCACTGCCCTAATTTAGGTGCTCTATTTCCTTTTCTGTCTGTTTGTAGAATAAGTTTGGGAAATGCTGCTTAAGCAGTTAATGGTTTAATTGCCCCAGGATTTGATGAAACTTTTAACCAAGGGGCATTATACATTTCTACAGGAGGAATGGAGACCAAAGCCTTTCCTGGATTTGTTTGATGGGAGAATCTGTTTCCCATCTTCAAGCATCTTATGTGGTTAATGATCTGCAGAACCCACCTGGGGAAATGCTGGCAGAAACTGCCGTGTCACCACCCCCTCATCATGGACAAAGCATCGTCTGGCTTTAATTTAATGAGAGAAACCAGCCATGGGCAGCAACAACTGAAAAGGAAGCAGCCATCCCCCTGAACCCGAGGGACCTCTAACTCCATACGCTTGGAAGTTTGCATCCTTGATGGTAGACAAGGCCCTGAACAGTCAAATATATATCTTATTCATCTACAAAAGTGCTATTTCCTCTCACAACACTGTAAATGTGTGTGCTCTCCTTGATACTTTTTTGATAATATTTAAAAAAGTGTTTTAGTCCATTTATGGTACATAGGTAGTTGACCCATCTGCATAACCTATTTCTTTTTACCTTCTCTCTCCCTTCATCTCTTAATCTCTTCCTATTTACTGAAGATCTATTTTATTTCCTATTAGCTTTTATTTGCTCTTTTACTTATCCCTCGGGTTTTTCCATGTAAGATATGCTGTAAGATTTTTTTAATCTTGTGTGTCTGACCTATTTCTTTTCACACTATGGATTCAAGGTGTATCGATTTTCCTACAGATGATTCAAATTCATCCATTGATAAGAGTTTTAGAAGTGGACACCTTAGGAAAGAATACCTTGACGCTCTTATGTAATGACTACCTGTGCCACTAGCTTGGATCGGGTCCAGGGGTTTCCAAGCCAATCTTATGGGAGTGCGCAGGCAGGCTTCTGACCTTTCTGTCCCAGCTTTATGACTTTAGTAACTTTGCCACTGGCTACTGCTTATACTTCTGTATCTCTATCCCCATTCCTTGGGCTAGATGAAGGTGTAGAGTGGACAACAACATTGGGAAGAGAATCATCATTTGTTAGAGCATCTAGAAACTAAGTAAATTAAATCAAGAGGCCATAAGAAGTGTTAGATGTGCTCTGTCCTTGGTGTGAATATAAACTGGGATCATACTCAGGGAATCATGCTGTTGACACATTCACTATCCAGTACACTTTGCCAGTCACTCGAAGCAGGAATTTGGGGGTTACACTCATTCTACTCGTTCTGTTGCTCTTACCTCTGGCATGTGATTGGTCTGTGCATTCTATTCCATCTAACTTCAAAATGCACTGCGTGGTTGGAAACTACAGTGAATGTTTCAAGTTTTAAAAATTGCCTTCTATTAATTTCCTCTCCCTCCCTCCAAAAAAGAAATCCTTCCTCCTCTCTTCGTACACATTTATGCCATCACTCTCGCAGCTTTCTAAAGTAGTTTTGGGAGACTTCTTTAGTGAAGAGCTGGAGTGATGCTGTCCTGGTTGCTTGTGTGTCCTGAATTGATTAAGGTGGTTAAGGATGCACTATCATGATTTTATAAGACTGCTGTTTCCTAGGGTGGCACCTGACAGCATCATTCACAGAATTTGTGATAACACCTCATAAAAACACTAACAGAAATGACTAACAGCTTCTTCAGAAAGTGACAACAGTGGGGAGCTAAGTGTGCTGCAAGGAAGGGTGCACTTGAAGTATGATTAAAGGCAGTGGGTCTTTTATTGCAATCCTGTTTTTCAATTTAAACGTTGACTATATATTTCAGTCACCTCTTGTATTTTTTTTTTTTTAAATAATGTCACGGTGCATTTTATTTCTTTTTTTATTTTATTGACTTTTCTTTGACACAGGGTCTCGCTAATGCAGCTTGGACTTGTAGTGATCCTTCTGTCTCAGCCTCCCTAGCATTGGGATTACAGGTGTGCACCACCCGGGACTTGGGCCAGCATGGCGTGCCCAGGGTTCTGGGGCAGCATAGCAGTATGATACTGGGGATCGAGCGTGAGTCCT
This sequence comes from Octodon degus, assembly GCF_000260255.1. NCBI lineage: Eukaryota > Metazoa > Chordata > Mammalia > Rodentia > Octodontidae > Octodon > Octodon degus. The sequence goes on from NW_004524640.1 coordinate 732,754, forward strand.
TGCACTTGTCAGGCAGATGCTTAGATCACTGAGCTATGTTCCCAGCCCTTTACTGGTACATTTTAGATATTTATAACAATTGCATTCATTGTAGGAAGTCTGTGTCTGTACATGATATATCTTGCTGCTCCTTTTTTCCCAATTCCCCTCCCTTCACTTCCCTTCACCCCCTCTTCCACTCCTCTTAGAGTTTCCTTGCTTTTTCACTCCTCACAGTTCCCATGCTGGTCTGAGTGACCATCTTCTGCTGTCTTGATTATTGCGATAGAGTTTAAAAACTTTCCCGCTTTCTCCTCTGCTTCTGTAGAGTTTATTCCTCACAGAGCAGAAGAACCCATCCCTTGAAGTAAGTCAGATCCTATCATTTCTTTGCAACATTGTAATCGCTCCACCTCTCATTTAGTGTACAACTCAAGGCTCGTGTCTCAGCCAATGAGTTCCACCATGCTCCGTCCACCGTGTCCGTATTTCTCTCTCCTCCTAGCACTCTCCTTATCATTCTCTCTGTGCTCCGCAGTTCATTGCTCTGGTTGACACTTCCTTTTTCTGCAGTGTACTTCCCGTCAGTATCCACATAGCTTTTTTTTTTTTATCTTTTAATCTGTGCCCTAATTTTCTTCATCAACAGAGTCTTCCCTATAGTACCTTACTTATAGAAACTCATGCATACCCTTACCACTTGGCCGCTTTCTCTGTATCGTCTACGTTACTCCCTGCCATGAATTACTTTTTTTCTTTTGTGGTCTGTTTTTTTTTTTTTCCTCACCTGAAATGTGAGCACATTAAGAGGAGATCTCTGTCTCATTCAGTACCTGTAGCAAGGGTCCTGGCACACAGAAGGTGCACACTCGGTGTTTGCTAAATCAAAGAGGCATGAGCAAATCTTCTCGTTTGTAGTAGCTTTCACTAGTCAGTAAGAAAGATCTATTTGCAAGAAATCCCTGGCATCTCTATATATTGACGCTAATGCTGGTGCACTTGCTAATTTTAAACATGTAGATCAACATCTTGTTAACCCTGGCTGTCTTTTTGTTTGCTTTGCTCTTCATAACATGAGAGCAGGCAGGTGTAGCAAGATGTTGAACATGTTCGGCAAAGGTCTAAAAGATAAAAAGTCAAACCCAATCAGAGAACTCCTTTTGAATCTTCCTGTACAATTATAGGGGCGGTTACTGTTTTATCCAAAACTTGTTACATCAGAGCATCATTGATCCCTGGAACCTCTTGTCAATATAACATTTACAGTGATAAAGAAACTGACACTTGGCCACAAAGGACAGTTTTCCTGGATTAAAATTACATAAAGAAAAGTGTGAGAATTGTTGTAATGGCTCAGAATTCACTTCCTACTTGAACATTAAGATCCAGCTGGTATTACAACCTGTTAGAAGTTCATCACAGAGGGACTTAGCCCACATAGCAGTACTCCTGCAATACAACTAAGAGGAAGGTGTGTACTACAGAACAGAGCATTGGATTTGTTCCCTCATTCCACAACTAGGTGTGGTGGCACACGCCTGCCATATCAGTATCAGGGAGGTTGAGGCAGGAGGACTCTTGTGAATTCGAGGTCAGCCTTGGCTATAAAGTGAGCTCAAGGCCAGCCTAAACTGCATAGTGAGACCCTGTCTCAAAAAAGTCAAGGAAAAAAAAAATGGATTTATCTGTGTTGCAGGGTAAAAGAAGACATAAGACATGCATCACACACACACACACACACACACACACACACACACATATGTATGTGGGTTTTTTTTTTTTTTGTGGAACCAGGGAATGAACTCAGGCCCTTGAGCTTGCCAGGGAAGCCCTTATTCCACTGAGTCATCTTCCCGGCCCCTATGACCCATATTGAGAGTAAAATAGCTAAACTGATTCTTAATAAGAGCATGGGGTTGGGAGCCATTAAAAAAATGTCCAACTCAGAATTGTTATATATTTATATTCCTCACCACAAAATGTTACAAAAAGTCCAGTTAAACGTATGTCTTTGAGTGGTGGTGTTGTGCATCATGTAGTAAGTAGCTGAACAAATAATGATTTGGTTATTTCAATTTATTGAAACAATTTTAGTACTGCTTTATGCCTTCCTTTTTTTATGGAGCAGTACTTAGTCACAGGTCAAAGGAATAAACCTATAGATTTGCTCACAAGAGCGAAGCAAAGGGCTGTGCTGTTGGATTGGGTTGTCCGCTGAAGAGCATTCTGAGAATCACTGTACTCTCTCACACTAAACATGTAAATGGTTTTGTCAACTGGACTTATATTTTGGTTTGTCTTCCCTTGGTCTAAATTATGCCAAAGTCTCTTTCCCAGGAAATTCTTTTAATCCTCTTTCATACAACAGCAATAAATCAGTTCTTTCCCAGGGATGATTCTATTTCTAATAAAAACACAAAACAAAACAAATCTGGAAATTTACTTAGAGATAGAATTTCAAGCTAAATCTGAGGAAGGATGTTGTATAGAGAAGCCACTCCTTCTACAGGGAATGGGGTTTGTTTCCTAGTGCCAGGCAGGGGATATTTTGGGTTATTTGGTGGGTATCAGACCCAAGGTTTTCACACTGTGCTAAGCAGGAAGCAAGGGAACACTTTTTATTTTTTATTCATTTAGTTTTTAATCATTTCGATTCTTAGGCTTTAGATTGATATAGGAATCTTAGGATTTGGTAGGCTTTCTAACAGCATTATGTTTCTTGTCTTTCATTTACATATATAATAATATATACTTAGATTAAGATGTATACACACATACATATACATAGCACATAAAAGTGTATATAGGCTGGGGACATAGCACAGTGGCATAAGCATCTGCCTGGCAAGCGCAAAGTCTTGAGTTTGATCCCCCATACTACAAAAAAGCATATGTATATGTTTAGTACACATGCCTTAATTCATGCATATATACATACCTTAATTCATGGAAATTTTATTTTAATCTTTCAAGAAATATTTTAAGGGCTGGGGATATAGCTCAGGGATACAGTACCTGCCTAGAAAGTTCAAGGTCCTGAGTTTGATTCCTGGCACCAAAAAAGAAAGAAAAAAAAAGAAAAAAGAAAGAGAAATAATTTAACTACAATTATAGGGACATATATTGTCCCTATAAGTGTTCCCATAACTGCGTTATGTAAGTGATTGATTAATGATAGAATACAGGCTTCCTAAACTCTGAAATATATCTGTAGGAGAAAGTACAGTGTTTCTATTTAAAGTTATTACAAGAATTAATCTACTTTTGGGAGGCTACAACTCAAAGTATCATCTTATAGGATCTATTATATCTGTTAAAAATAACTTTCAAACAGTTAAATTTGTCATAGATGGTTGATGGGAGTACTATAAATTTTTATTTTAAAAAAGCCTCAAAAATATGATCTGATTGTTAATAAGCATACCAAATTAATTTCCATGGAGAAAGCTTATTTGATTTCCATGAAATTGCTCTGTCTTGACCTGATTTTTTCATTAGTTTTTTTTATAATTTATATACACTTAGATATGATCATTCTAGTGATTTCTTTAGATATGAATTTTGCTACTATGGATGATCTTTGATATTTTTTCCTTCAAAAATATTTCCAGACTTATATATTTAAGGAAGTTGGATCCATTTGTATACTAGTGAGTTCATCCTATCTTCCTTTGGATATATTTGTTGTTTGTAAGCCAGTTAAGTGTGCATAACTTTATAGTTCTTTATCAAGGTTACTACTATGCTGTCTGGGAGTCTGATTGGCTCATCTTGTAGATTCTGCCTGTTGTTTTAACCATTTAATGTGCTATTGAACATGTCATTACTACAGTGGTACCTCAGGAAATTCATTCATTCCATGATTCTGGGGAACATGGCCAAGTTCATGTTTGTCACCCAGTGCAGAGTTCCTGAAAGGAAATCAAATTTCAGACAGAAGTGCTCCTTGGTTCTCTGGTTAGCTTCCACATTGACCTTGGGGGGAAATTTGACCTTGTTCTCATCTGCTTTGATTTGGAACCAAAACTCTAGAGAGAATTGACTTCATGAACGAGAGTACCAGTACAGTATAGTATTTCTTTTTTTTTTTTCCAGTAATGATATTTTTACCCTGACCTTTATTGAGTTGATAAGTTTTACTTCTGAGAAAGTATTTGGGGATGAATATGTAGGGTTAAAGTGAATTGACTTATTGTGTAGAAAAGTCCTCTGGTTAGAGTAATTGATTTCCCACTGTCTCTTTAACATGCCTAGGAAACACAGGAAGACGTGGGAAGAAAACTGTAGCAGCCATTCAAGCTGTGCCTGAACCCAAGAGAAGGCTTCACCACTGTACTAGGATATACCTGCAGTGACACCTGTCCATCCCTAATAGTTCTGTACTTATTTAAATAGGAAGGGAAGACAGGCTTTCTAAGTTCAGAGGCACAGACTCATTCCGGCAGAACGTAAAGGAGCAGGTAAGCGTAGGGTCCATTGTTGGCATGCACACAGCATTTTAAGGACATGAAGATATTTTTACATAATGTGCTCTTCCCAGTGGTCCCTAGAATGGCTCATAAATGCTTATGGGAATATAAGAGCAAGTAGATAAGAGGGCAAAAGAAATGTGTTGGGCTGGAAATATAGCTCAGTGGTACAGCACCTGCCTGGCAAATACAAGGTCCTGAGTTCAATTCTCAGTTCAAAAAAAAAAAATAGTGTTAATATTTAGAGCACTTGCTTTAGACATAATAAATTCAAGGTGATGGTCCTCTACACATGCAGTTTTATGTTTCTTTGTAGTTTCTAAAATGTTCACACTAAACTGTAGTTATTTATAGTTTTGTGGCTCTGAGTTTCACATTGCTTCTTAAACAGTTGGAAAGAGTGGCACTTGCCTATAGTCCCAGCATGAGGGAAGCTGAGGCAGGAGGATCACCGTAAATTCCAGTCCTGCGCCACATAGAGAAGAAACCCTTCCTCTGAAAAACAAAAACTGGAGTTGTTACTTACCTATACAAAAGAATGGATAGAAAACATAAGAGTATCTCCTTCTTTTCAACATCTGTAATTCATTGTAAAATTTGTGATAGACTTCTTATTTTATCAACATTGTGCAATTATGACACAGTCAAGCTAGGATATTCCTGCAGTCTGACTCTTTCTCCTATCCTTTGTGACAAATGGGAAATTATCCTGATGGAAAGCTTTGATGGTGGAAAATATACAAAGAGATACAATCAGAATAAAAATAAAGACATTTAAAAATTTACTAGTGTAATGTCTAAGTTTAAAACTCAACATATATCTTTTAATGTGTTTTTATTAAACACAGAGAATTAAAAAATAGAAATAATAATACACAAAGAAGAAATGTATCATTTAATTATTAAGACTCCCAATGTGACCACTAGATAGAATGTTACAGTATATTCTTTATATTTTTGACTGTGTATGTGTATATTCAAATGTACATAGTCCTGCATGCCACGCCAGGCCCGCTCCTGGGGTGTGCTGAGCAAGGGACAGAGTTCAGGTGTGGTGGCGCATGCCTGTAATCTCAGAGCTGGGGAGGCTGAAAATAGGAGGATCTGCATAGTAAGACCCTGTACCAAATACAGAAATTGAAAAAAAAAACCTATATGTTCCAAGATTTTGTAGCACTAACTTGAAATATTAAAATCTTTCAAATTAAAGACAAGTACAGATTGGAAGAGAACAACCTTGTGATTTGTTCTGGTTCATGGTCTGGGAATATTCCTGCTTCAGAAAGGTGGGACATCCTCCCACCCAAGCAGCAGGGTTTGAACGAAGGGAATCACTGACAAATGGAACAGAAAGTTGAGGCACAAAGGGGATGAATGGATTGATATTCCGAGATTTGAAAGCTGTTGCTGCTCAGGGCTAGAGGACACAGATTTGCCTTTGGCACTAAACTGCTGGAGAGGCTGCTGCTTTGGCATGTGGGAGTGAGGGGTCCCTAGGAGACAGCCATACTTCCATCTCTGAAGTCAGGGGGCCTGATGTTCCTTGGTGGTGCTTCTTATTAGAACCCTCTGCTGCTGTTGGCTTTGCTGGAAGCAGAGAAAAGCAGCTCACTCTTTCTTCCACCTCTGAATCTTTAAGCTGTGCCTCTCTTTGGCAGCATCTAAGAAGAAGCCAGGTGGGCAGAAACTAAGATGCTTCGAATTCTCCATCCTGAAAATCAGCAAGCAAGGAATGGAGTTGATTACCAGCAGTCAGTCTGCTCGCGTTCATTCCTTTACTCATTTTATTAGTTTCCTTCTTTGTATACTGCTTGTTTTTAGTATGTGCTCTGCAAATCAACAATCCATAACGATGGCCGTCCACTGCAGAAAGCCTGTGCTGGGAAGCATTAACATGATGGTGTCATTAGGTAGCAAATGGTTGGAGAAATAGGTGGGTAGCAAAAACCCCAAGAAAATACATGTTCATTTGTCTGAAGTCTCACATGCACCGTGTGTAAGAAAGCAATACGAGAAATTACAACTCCAGCAAATTGCTCTTGAAGCTTTTTATAATAATTTAAAAATTCTATTAATTATGTGGTATAATTCGCATAAGTAGAACAAAGACATTAGTATTTAATTCCTATGGCGGATAATTTTAGCAGTCCTCTAAAGATTATTAGGCACCTTTGAAACATTCTGAAAATAAAGGTTCAACCCCATTATTTTAGAAACTGTGTTGTTCACGACCTTAAATAGGTGAGTTCAGGAGTTGACCTCCGAAGTGTCCTGTGGAGCCTCCCATCCTTTTCTTTTGGGCTTCCAGAGGGCCACACCCCACCTTCCTGCCTTCCAGGCCCTTAATGAATGCGGTGATATTAACACCATCATCCTTGATGAAACATGAACTTTTATGTCAGTCATCTTGACTTAGTATAACACATACATTCTTTATCTTCGACACATAGAGTCTGTATCCCTGGCGGCACAAAGGTTATTTTCAGTGTAACTACAAATGCCTTTTGATAATATTTTATTAAATCGTTTGCTTTTCACGTCAAGTCTTTCTGATGAAAAGGGGGATGAATTCAACTTGGTTCTAACATTTACCTTTTGTTGTAACAAAGAACAAACCCAAGCCTAAAATTCATAAGGAAATGTAATGTCTTATTAAAATTTGATAGTGGGACATTGTTTTTTATTGAATTTAGGTTTATGACTGCTTTCAAGTTCTATAAAGCATTACTGAGTTGTCCCTGAAGGAATGATATAAAATTTTAGTTTAATTTTTTTTTTTTTTTTTTGTATTTTAGGAAAGGGTCTACAAGGTGTTTAGGGTCTCACTACTAAATCCGACTCATACTGATCCGCCCATTTATGGCCTCCCGAGTGCTGGGATTACAGGCACGCACCACCATGCCCGGTCTCAATCGCCCTCAGAGCGTGCCCCAGGGGTGGCACTGGCATAGCAGGCCTGGGGATCGAAACCCAGCCCCTGCGCCTGCTTGCGGGCCCTTTAATCCACTGAGCTATTTGGCCAGCCCCCTAAAATATCTGCTTTATTTAACATTCATTCTTTTTATTTAGTTATTTTTTTCCATACTGGGGATCAAACTCAGAACCTTGCACTTGCCAGGCAGGCACTTATGCCACTGAGCTATCTCCCTGACAACATTTTAAAGACAAATGTAATTGAAAAGAATTACAATTTGGAGAAAATAGCATAGAGCGTAATGGGTAGTTAATCCATGCCATGGTTAAAAAAAAAGTCATAAAGTGATTGTTACGAGAGTGATTAAAATTTCAGAATGGTGGAATGTAACACACTTATCTCCATTCTTTTCTTATTTTCAGGTATACATAGAGATATAATGCATAGAAGGAGAGACATAATCAGAAAAGTTAGACTAAGATCATACCTTTTTTGTTACTTTCTTCCCTGAATAATCTGCTTACTTGGTCTCATCTCAGTAAGTGAAAATCCATGATAATGATAATCATGGATTTACATTTTTTTTAAAAAAATTGATATTTGGTATTTGGTACAGGGTCTCCCTATGCAGCTCAGATTCATAGTGATCCTCCAATTTCAGCCTCCCCAGCACTGGGGTTACACAGCCATGCACCACCGCATCTTGTCTTGGTGGCTGGCTTGGCACGCAGTACTGAGGATCGAACCTGGGTCCTTGCGCTTGCCTAGGCAGGAGCCTAGATCACTGAGCTGTCTCTGCGTCCCTTAGATTTACATTTTTTAATAAGTATCATTCCTATTAAAATCACCTTGTAAGGGTGCCAGCATGGAATCCGAGCGTGGTGACGTGTGTCTGTAATCCCGGCACTAGGGAGGCAGAAATCAAGAGGAGGATCACTACAAGTCTGGGCTCTGTAGTGAGACCCTGCACACACAAAAAAACCCAAAAAAACCCTAAAATGACCTCATAGCAAATTTTAACTACTTGCCTCACCAAGTCCAAAAAAAAAAAAAAAGAAAAAAAGAATCAAAACGTCAATTTACAATTTTATAATTATTCTTGCTCTTATTCCCAAAATACTTTATTAGTAATCTGTCATGTAACATATAATCGATCATAATGCCGATAGTGTCAAAAGATTTAAAAATAGCAATTATACTGGGAATAATATTAAAGGAAGGAAAAGAGATGAAGTTCTTTTTCGGCTACCTCATTGCGATATTTCACTTTGGAGCGGCCTGTGTGTGGTATGTTAGTGCCACCAAGAAAGTGTTATTACCAGTCTTGAGCTTCACCCATAAGTTGTAACTTTAGGTAAAACATATGTTAAAGTTATTATCTTCACCATTTGGACTTCAGAATTTCCAAATCAGTTTTAAGTACAATATTTAAAAGAATAAAAGTCAAACTGATTGGAGGAAGGAGTAGATTAGGGTTAAGCTCAGGTCTCTTAACAAATTGAAAGTTTTGAAGTTTCTTATACAATTGTCTAGTTTGTCATATTTGTTTTTTTAATTTTTCTTACCTCTCTGTATTCATTTAAATATCATTTTATTCTTTTTTATTGTTGTTATAAGTTTTGACCTTTTTAAATACTCTATAGCTACGTAGCAGTTGTATTTCTTAGTGATGTACCAACACATATCAGAAATTCATAAAAGGAATACCATTTATAATATTATACTATTATGTTTAATAGCCAGAGTTTCCTTTTGTTTGAAATTGCTCTAAACATTTACTTGAAGCTTTCCAGCAAGTGAATATTCACTTAGTGAAAAACTCAAATATCAACAACATTTTACAATAATAAAATCTGCACTCTGATTGTGCTTAACTATTTTCAGCTACGTCATTACCCCTGTCTCTCTGAAAATACAAGTAGAGATCCTTGCCACTGCTTATAACCAGACTTTTTGGAAATAGAGGTGAAGACAGTTTTACGAATCGTTTAGGTTCCAGACATCAAAGCAGCTGTTACAAAGGGCACTGGAGTAGAGGTCAGAGGACTTTGAGTTTATCAGTGGCAGAGCTGGACACAAGTATGTAATCTCTTGAAATTTCCATTTCTTCATTTGTTAAATGAAAATATCTATTCTTTTCTTCAATATGTTAATTTTTGTATTATGTTTCTACATCATTTGTCTTTCAAATTTAAAACTGCACCTAAGTGTGCAATACTTCCTATTTGATGTTCCAGCAAGTTTATCTTAATGCTATATGCCTTGTGTCCAAGGCAAGTGTGATTTTTTTTTTCCCTAGGTAAGGAATCATCAAAACTTACAATACATGGGTTAAGAGGATGTTACTCATTTTTCTATCATTGTGATAAGTACCTGAGAAAAATCAGTGTCACGCAGGATAGCTACTCACCTCCTGGCAGCTGGCCTATGTCTTAACCTTAGGTCCCCCTCTTCAACTAGGCCCCACCTTCTAAGCTGCTATCAAATTACTAAAACTGAGGGCCGGCCAATAGTTCAGCAGATTAAAGTGCCTGCAAACAGGCCCAGGGGCCCGGGGTTAGATCCACTGACCTTCAGTGCTGGCTCCACCCCTGGTGCATGCTGAGACAGTGATTGAGACTGGGCGTGGTGGCGCGTTCCTGTGATCCCAGCACTTGGGAGGCTGTAAACAGGTGGATCACTATGAGTCTGATCTAGTAGTGAGACCTGGAATACCCTGTGGACCCTTCCCTAAAAAAAAAAAAAAAAGAAACATCCTGTATTTTCAGAATTAACTGACTTTTTAATTTTTTAAAAGAGAATGCAAAATAGTATTAAAGCAGAAAAATTACAAGTGATACAGAATTTCACTGAACAAAATAATATGAATTTTGCAGTATTTGTTGTAATGCATGGTGCTGTCTTCCAGCTAGTTGTTCATACTGCCAGACATATGCATGTAAAATTGGAAGAATAAAAAAAAAAAGAAATAAATATGTAAGAAATTAAGAGAAGGGCCACAAGATAGCTCAGTGGACTAAGCACCTGCTTAGGCAAGCACAGGGGCCAGGGTTGGAGTCCTGGCACCACACACCATGCCAACCCCACCCCTAGCACGTTGAGCTGGTGACTAAGTCCAGGCATGGTGGTGCACGCCTATAATCCCAGCACTGGGGAAGCTGAAAGCAGGAGGATCACTATGAGTCCAAGCTGCATAGTGAGACCCTGCACAAGATACAAAAGAAATTAAGAGAAAAAGGACACACAATAGAAAAAAGGAGACAAAACAAGTTAAGGATTAACTGTTTCTTTCCATAGACCAGCAGAAATCTACAGTACAGTTGTCCAAAGCATCCTGCTTACACACATAGGTGTATCTCTTTCCCCCACTCCCTCTTCTGTCCTTCTCCTCCACACAGTAACTCCTTCCCTTTGTACAGACTTATTCCCTCCTTTTCCCAGAGTCTGTTGTCCCCTTCAGATTTTATTTTCTCTTTCAGGTTCTCACACTAAGGAGACAATATGATGTTTGCACATGCAGGTCTGATTTACAGAACTAATGTTTGCTTTTATTTTTCCTATTTGTTTCAGTGTTCTCCCAGGGTATTTTGAAATATTGTATTTTCTAATTATAAAAGCAATATAGATTTACTGAGAAAAATGGAGAAAGGCATCAAGCAGGGGATAAAAGAATACAAAACATCATCCTTTTATCATTCTTAAGTTTATTGGTACAATTTAGAAATAAACAATGGTTACATCCATTATAGTGAATTTGTATGTGTGTATGATATGCCTTGATTCCTTTTCATCCTTGTCCTCCTCCAATCCTTCTTCTCCTCATTTATAAAGCATTTTATGCTCCTTTTCTCATTGATTTTCTTTTCCTTTCCTTCCTTTTTCCTTCCCCACTTGACAGTTCCCCCTTCATTTTGAACATCTTTTTCCTATTTCAGAATATCTGTTATACATTTTCATTCTTATTTACATTTTTGATTTCTCACACTAGAAAGACAATGCAATCTTTACATATTTTTCCGATTTATTTCATTTAAAAATACATCGTCTCAATGTCCATCCATTTAGCTATAAATATCTCAATCTTATCCTTCCTTAAGGCCATGTAGTACTCCATGGTGTAAAACACCAAACCCATACCATCTTAAGACATTCATCAGTTGAGGTTGAGGGGTATTTGGGTTGTTTCCAAGATTTAGTTATTATAAAGTGTACTGCTATAAACATGACTGCACATATATCACTGTAGTATGATTCTTTTAATTCTCATGGGAAGACCCAGAATGGAAACAAATTGGCCAAATGGACCTCTATTCTTAGTTTTTAAGAAATTTCCCCACTGATTTCCACAGTGGTTGCACCAGTCTACACTCCCACCAACAGTGGACAAGGGTTGCTTTTTCCCCACAGCCCTGTCAGCACTTGATATTGGTCGATTTCTTAAAGGTAGCCATTCTTTCTGGAATGAGATGGAATCTCAGTGTTGTCTTAATTTGCATCTCTCAAATGACCAGTGCTGTTGAATTTTTTTCGTGTATTTATTTGTCATTCGTAGTTCTGCATTTGAGAAGTGTGCATTTATCACAGATATTTATTGTTGGATTTGGTCTTTATATTTAGGGATTCTGAGTTTTTTAAATTCCCTCTATGTTCTAGATATTAGCCCTCTGTCATAGGAATAACTAAAATTTTTTCCAACTCCATGGGTTGTCTTTTCACTCTGTTGGTGATTTTCTTTTGCTATGTAAAAGCTTTTTAATGCAATGAGATTCCATTTGTTGATACAGTATTTCCCGTGCAGTCAGGGTTTTGTTCATGAAGTCTTTACCTATTCCTATGTCATCAAAATTTCTACCTATTTTATCTTCCAGAACACTTAGCATTTCTATTTTAATAGTTAGATCTTTGATTCATTTTGATTTTAGTTTGGTGTATGATGATAGACATGGGTCTAGGGAGAAAATAAAACTTAATCCCACTATGGCAGCATAGGCATTGTTCATATTCTAGCTAATATCATTGTTAATTTTTTAGTTATTTACTTTTTGTGTGGATGTGTGCGTGTCTATATGTCTATATGTTGGTTTGCATGGTATATGTGTATGCATGTGTATAATTCTTGTTTTAGTACTTTGATTTTACAAAGTGAAGACCATACTATATACATTTTTATAGTTGATGTTTGACTTAATTTGTTTCATTCACTGGAAATCAGAAATATTAAAAATAGTTCTTAGTTTAGGTTGCTAATGATACATTTATTCATAGAGTATTTGTGGCTTATTGTTAGTTTGTTCTCTTTGTCATCATTCTGCACTTGCCACTAGGTGGCTCTGTTCTGGGAGTGACCATTTTCCCAAGAAATGTGCCCTTATTAACTGTACTGAACTAATGGGAGATTTCATTGGCCTTGTTAGCAGTATATTAAAAATATATAAAAATAATTCCATGTAATTGAATGAGATGCACTTAAGTGATTTTAAGTAGTATTTCAGGATACTACAAATTCAGTAAATATATATATATATATATATATATATATCCCTTCACTATGGGAGTTCTGTGTATTTAGAAAGCAGTGTATTCAGCTGACAAGGTCCCTTGTCACTTATTAAAGCAATACCTGAATAACCTTTCTTGCAACCATGCTATTGAGTAGATCATATTTTTGCCTACTAATAAATTGTGATTGAAATGTCATTTTGCTTGTCCATAAAATAGTTGGACACACACACATATTACATATATATGTGAGATTTTATTCTGGATATTTATGAATGTAATATGTTTTATCATGGGCTGAATCATTACTACTTTCAAGAATTATCTTTCTTTGTTTTGGATAGTCACCTAGTCGATAGGAATATTTGTTACTAGAATAGTATGTGATGACAATTTATTCTTTTTCTTGAAGACTGACTGTGGATGCTAAATAGCTGAGATAATACTCAATGAAATGAGGTCTGTGTGTATAAAGACTTGTTTCTTTTGTGGAAATAAGTAGTGGTATTTAAAATGCAAAGCTCTCTAGGCGGCTCGAACTAATTTCCATTAGACTGTATCTTACAGATAGAAAACAAAATATATTATGTTACAAGTGACTGTGTTACAAACCAACACAATGCAGTACTACTAAGAACATGTCATTGCATGAATGAAGTATTTAATATCTTATGAGAATATAAAAGAATCCTGAAGGTGAAATGAGAAGCTTAGTCATTGCACATAACTGTACTTCTTGTGTTCCAGGTTCATGATACCTTATTTTTAGAAACTTGAAATTATATTTTGCTTACAAAAATCCAGAGTGGTTTTTAGTTTCTGTGATTTTCATATCTCAGGATAAAAGTGAATAAAACTGGAAAATGGTCCAACAGGATTATTCTTTACATTAATACATCATCTTTTCATTCCTGCTGTGCATATGGACCAAAGACAGAGTATCCTTTCGTTAGTTTATTGTAAGTTGTTAGATTATACATGCTCACAGCTCTGATATACCAACTTTATATCAATTCCCCAAGCTAAGTACTTGGAGAATTTGTTCCAAAATTTCAAATTCAAGGCCTAGAATAAATTAGAAAACAGACAGGTCAAAAGTCCTGGGGATGTCACAGGGACAGCAGATAGGACAAATGGTTCCTACTTCTTAGAACTTAAGAGGCTATATTTAAAAGAATGTTCCAGAGGAGGGTAACATTATAAATAATACAAACTTGTGCCAAAATCATTACTCATGTTAGATCTCTGTTTTTAGGATTTTTGGATCAATAAGAAACCACATTTAAGTGAAAGGGGTGTGGACAGTTTGTTGCCAAGTGCAAAAAGCAAGTGAACTCAGTCAGCAGGTTAAACACTGACCCCCTGGCCCATTTATTTTTCTCTCTTCTGACTCTTGAAAAGTGTGTTCCCTAGAGATCTACCCAATGGTCCCTGGGAGCCCTGAGGCCCCACCCTTTGTCCAGGACACTGATCCATGTTATGCAACAGGGAAATTGTTCCCATTCCGATTCCTCACAGCCAAACCCTTGGAAGACAAGCAAAGAAACAGGGTGCTTCTGTGAAGCGTAAATGCTTAACATTGACAGCTATGATCTGTGAAGGGAGCTTTTTTTTGTTGTTGTTGTTATATAAACAAATACATTTTTTTATGTTTTACTGTTTTGGGTGCCGGGGGCCTCACCCTTACTAGGCATGCGCTCTACTACTGAGTTACACCCCCAGCCTGACAGAACACATCTAAAAATCTAAATGTTGCAAAACAAATAAACAAGAATTCCTTAGTAATTAGGAAGTTTTGCTTAGTGCAAAGTAATAATTCCTTTGTGTTTCAGGAAGATGAACAAGTTGTAGGTGAGACAGAAAGACAACACTGGATGATCCTTCTGAATAGTAAAGACAGCACGTTTTAATTGTCATTTATTTATTTGCTTTTTTGGTACTGAGCAAGTTTCATTTAAGTGATTAAAAGGTGTTACAAGGAGTGATGCTATCAGTGCGAAACAGTACTTTGTTTTCAGAGTGCCTTTAAAGAAATTATTTTCAGACTAAAGTATGACCAATATATTATTTTAAAGTGACTCATATAAGAAGCTATTTCATCTATTTTGGGGCTTTTTTTTTTTTTTTTTTTTTAGGTCTGTTGTAGTTGTTTTGGACAAATCCAATGTGAGTACAAAAATGACTCAGAATGGACATGATTACCTTATTTTGGTTTTGTATGTATTAGATGAAACTGAAGTTTTAGGCTAAATGTTTCTTCTGTTTTCCTTACCCATAACCACCTCTTCCAGTTACTGCAGATACCTGTCTCTCCGCATCCCAAATTCCTGGTTTGAAAGATAAAGTGAGATTTCAGGGCTACCCTTCCCTACCTGTGGTCATGAGAGCAAGTAATGAAATGTCATTCACAAGTACAGATTTGTAGGAGCATTTCTGGAGACATGTTTTTCTTATTTTTGGGTGAGCAGCCTTTTGCTCAACGTTCTTTGGTTGTTGAACTACTTGACTTATCTGTTATTTTAAGAAGGACTCTTGAATTTTATCTAATTGGGTATAAGGGGCTAGTGAGTTAGCTCAGTTGTCTAAAGTGCCTTCTTCAGCAAAATCAGACAGGGACAAGGGACTGTGGTTCGATGCCCAGCACAACATGCTGTACCAGACCTGCCCTTAAGGCAGCCTGAGACATCCAAAAAAAAAAAAAATCCTTTAATTGGGCATGGAAGAAGACAGTTGGGGCCAAGGAGATGGCTCAGTAGAATAAGCACTTGCCTGGGAAGTGCAAGGACCTGAGTTCAATCCCTGGTTCCAAGAAAAAAAAAAAAAAAAAAAAAAAAAAAGAAGAAAAAAAAAAAGAAAAGAAAAAAAGACAGTTATTAAACATAAATTTTAGATTATTGGCTGTTTTTATTTCTTAAGAATCTGTGATTTGAGGAGTAGCAAATAGGCTTAGTTAAGATAATAGATCTCTTTCATTCATATATGATCTATCTGAAAGAGATGCTTTACGGGAGGAATCTTTAACTCTGAAATGAACTGATAAAGAGCATCCAACCAATCACTTCTAGAATGAATGAGGGCTTCCAGGCCTTCCATGGCTGGCATAATGATTTCTTGTATTTTTTTTTTCTTTTTTTTAATTTTAAGGAAGGGTCTACAGGGTGTTCAGGGTCTTGCTACTAGATTGGACTTGTAGTGATCTGCCTGTTTACAGCCTCCCAAGAGCTGGGATTACAGGCCCACACCATTATGCCTAGTCTCAACTGCTGTCTCAGCATGCCTCGGGGCAGGGCCAGCATGGCTAGCCCAATTTCCTATATTCTTGCCTGAAGTTCTTGCTGTAACCCCACAGCCTAGAAACCATTGAATGGTTCCTGAAAAATTACTTATTACTTTGTATTATATAATAGTATTTTTTTAATCTCACATTTTGAAGGGTTTTTTCTAAGTATGTAATACTTCCTCAAAAGACTTGACTAGGTATATCATCTGGTATCTTTTGTAAGACTTGGGAAAAATCTCACATTGGTAAAATCTTGACTTTAATCTGGCTATTTGAGCTAAAGAGTGGAATGTCAGTTAATGGATGACAAATGACATTTCTTGAAACACTTATATTAATAGCAAGTCTGCCTTTTGTGGCTAGCTTTGTAATTCTGTCCCTTATGCTCAAGCAAAGCAAGCAATATTCTTTAGGTATTAAAACAGCAACATTATTCTACAAGGAATGAAGTCGTAAATTCATTCTTTTTAGTTTTCCATTTGCAATTGATTTCTGAATATTCCCTTTATACAATCTGAGCTGTCTCAGAGTCTTGCTTTCTCTTATTTTAATAACATATCCTATATGCTGTAATATGCTTTGCATTTGTATCTACTGCTTCTCATCACTAGTCTTTTGCCTGGAAATTATAATGGCAGATGCTTTGGTCAGTACCAATCTGTAGACTTGAATAAATCTTTCAGTCTCTCTGAATCCTTATTTTTTTGCCTGTTAAATTGCCCAGAATAATGTAGGACCAATACGTTGATTGGAAAGACTGAAAGAAATGATAAAGATTAATTGCCTGGCATGGTATCAGGACCCTAGTAAATGCTCTAATTGTGGTTATATAAAGATATAAGAGGCAATTCACACGACAAAGGACTCGTCCTTCTTCAGGTTACATAGATAATCTCTGTACTTCCTCTTCCATTGTCACGCAGCAGCTTTAAGCATGCCAGACCTAGGAGGATTATTACACTGTTGTTATGGCTTTTAACCTAACCGCTGTTGAGAGGAACTAAAAATGCGTCCTTAAGAAGCGTTCCCCCACTGCTTGCTAGTGGTGGATTGGCAAACTCTGTAATTGGATTTTGTAAGACTTCCTTACAGGAGGAATCCAAGAACTTCTAAGCATCCGCTCAAGGTTTCAAATGTCCTCGCTGGCAGGACTTATTTCGGAAAAGAACTTGAGTTGAAGAGGTTACTAGCTAGCTTATTTGTGCACCATGGGCTGCCACTTTGTCACTAAGCCTGTCACAGGAACGTGATCTCATTACTGAAGTCCTCTCCTTTCACATTGAAGTTGGAAATGTCATTCAAAGGCAGGGAAGTTCCTGTGTCTTCTCCATATTTCGGAAACCAACAGTGGTTGGCTTAGCAGTCATTAATCATAAAGTACAGAAATTGGAGATGCTGAACTCATGTCACTTACCCTGTAAACAACATTTTCTTTCATGGTTGAGTAGCTTTTGCAGACTTTCATTCATATTTTCCTAGAAAGAGCTCCCCCATTCTTTAATCCTGGTAATGACTGACATCTTTCAGGTATCCCTAACACTCCTAATATGAGATATATTTCTAGTTGTCTGGGTCTGATATCCAAGATCCATTTTTATCTGTCTTCTGAACTTTATTTCTCACTTTTTTTAAAAAAAAAAATACATATTTGGTACATGGCCTTGCTATGCAGCTTGGATTGTAGCGATCCTCCTGTTTCAGTCTCCCCAGCTCTGAGATTACAGTGGTGGCTGTCTCAGAGGGCTCGGGGGTGGGGTCAGCACAGAATGTGGTACCAGAGATTGAACGCTGGTTTCAGGGCTTGCCTAAACAGGCACTTAGCTATCCCTATTTATCATTTTTAAAAATTTTATTATTATTACTTTAAATATATTTAGGACAGAGTCTAGAAGGTCTACAGGGTCTCACTATGTAGATCAGACTCACAGGGATTCTCCTGTTTTCAGCCTCCCAAGCCCTGGGATTACAGGCAGGCCCCACAACGCCCAGTCTCAATCTGTCTCAGTGCATCCTGGGGTTGGACCTGGTACCACAAGCCAGGGATGGAACCCTGGCTGCTGCGCTCTGCCTAAGTAGGTACTTAATCCACTGAGCTATCTGGCCAGCCCTTTTTATCATTTCTTTTTTAAAACTTTTTTTTTTTTTTTTTTTTTGGTAGCCTTCTCAGCACTGCACTTGTGGGGCTTGTGTGGCATGTGGTGCTGGGGAATTGAACCAAGGACCCTGCACTTGCCTAAGCCTGTGTAAGTAGTGCTTTAGATCACTGAGCTATCTCGCTTGCCCCTTATCTGTCATTTTTGTTACACTGTAACATCCTATCAGTTCTATGTTCTTCAACTCTTCTATCGCTGCAGCATTACCATGCCTTAGTCATGGCCCCTAAAGATCTGGCCTCTCAGCCCTTAATCAATTTTCATGTTGCCTTCAGACTTTCCTAAAACATATACCTGCAGGGTACTTCTTCAGCATTAAAACTCAGTTTTTAAAGTTTTGACACATTTCTTCAAGTTCTGTGTTGTTGATAATAACTGTTCAATTTACAAATATCTGAAATTCCCTTCCACTAAGCAAAGTGGTTTTTTATGTCTTGATTTAAATAACATTACACACTAAATGATTTCCGGAAAGCATAATTTGTTTAGGCATCACATTTTTGATGACAACTGAAAAAAAATATTATGCTAGAGGATAAAGACATAGAAAAGTTCTTTAGGAAGCAAAAACAGAGTAAGTTGTTGAACACAGTTTCATAGAGTTATGATGGTAAATGATGACCTCATCCTCAAGTTAAGGACTGGTGAGATGGCTCAGTGGTCTAAAGCACCTACTTAGAACAAGCTTAGCAAAGCACAGGGACGGCGGTTCAATCCCCAGCACCACATGCCAGCCAGCCCCGCCCCCTGGTGGGCTGAGCTGGCCACACACACACACACATAAATAAATAAAATTTTAAAAAAAATTAAAAAATAAAGGTCGCTGCATGAAAAGAAGACAGAAAAAATAAGACTGCTCACTGTGGATTTTCAGAAAATTTTCAATGACATGTTCTGCTGATAACAATTTCAGAAAATTGCAACTGCTTGCTTTCTGAATTTGCTGCTCTCTCTCTCTTCTTGGAGATTACATCATAAATTTTATCTTTTTTGCCACTGTGTTTAGTTTCTGCCACATATGTTAACAAAATATAGATTACACTCTTTCTTTTTATTTATTATTATTTTTTATTTTTTATTTATTTTTATTTTTATTTTTTTGTTTTGCGGTACCAGGGACTGAACTCAGGACCCTGAGTTTGGCAGGCAAGTGCTTATTCTACTGAACCATCTCCCTAGCCTTTTTATTTTTATTTTTAAGACAGGCTCTCACTGTATAATCCAGGCTGGCTTTGATCTCATTATATAACCCAGGCTGGTCTTGAACTTCAGGCAATTCTCCTGCCTCAGCCTCTGGAGTACTGGAATTATGGGTGTGTACTGCCACACCTGGTACACAGATTTTTTTTTTAACATGCATAGCAGTAACTGTTTAGTATCATTCAATATTTTCTTAATTCTTAGAGTTTTATTTTACTATACCAAAACTTTGCCTTGTGAATGCAATAATGTTGCTGATGGAGTCCTATTTTGGGGTGTCTTAGAGATGAAAAATTGCTCTCATTTTGTGTGTTGGTCATACATGAGATGTGTGCTATGTTAGGAAAGACCCTGAGGTGGGGTCTCAGTCCTGTGGGAAGCAGGCAAGAAGAACTCTAGTAACTGAGGCCACCTTGTGGGTCTTACATCTGCACATTTGTTCCCATAGTCCCCGCCTTTCTCAGGCACCACTTTCCCATGTTCTGATTTGGGCCCTCACAGCAGAGCTTCAGAGGTCTGTGTTTTTAACATTGTCTTAGTTACTTTTCCCCTGTTGCTGGGAAAAAATACTTGACACCTCAAAATTAAGGAAGGAAAGATTTATTTAGCTTAGAGTTTGTGGAAGTTTCAGTCCATGCTCAGCTGGCTCCAAGGCAGTGTGGCACATGGCAGAAGGCAGCAGTCCATGGCAGGGGCAAACAACAAAGCAGCAAGAGCAAAAGGGAAGAGGGATGGCAGCAAAGAGCAGGTCTGTCTCCTTTACGTTGTATTCAGGCTATCTGCTCCAGGCAGGGTGGGGCACTCCCACCCATAATCCCAGCACTGGATCATGAATTAATCACAACCTCTAGAAGTCTGCCCCATGACTGCATGAGGCTTTGGGGGGACAGCTAGACACAAACCATAACAAACGTATTTCCTGAAATTGGATGAGAGAAGTCAACTAGGAAGGGGGCTCCTATGTAGTTCCAGAAAGCAATTTGGAGTGTCTTTAAGAAACTGCAGTCAACTCCATACTTTCTTGGCTCACTTATTTGAGGATATTTGGTGGGAAATGTCTCTCCCATGAAAGCTGGCATCTTTGAGCTCAGTTGGTGGAAGGGCAGCTCCTGTGCATTCTTACACCTTGAGCTCCTCCTTTCATCCCTGTTTTTTGCATGTCCTAGTCAGCTGGAAATTCTGCTAACACCAACAGGGATGCTACCTCCCCTCCCCCAGACCTACAGGTGCAACTGCTGAGTTATAAAATCCTACACTTTCCAGTTGTTAAATCTCTCCAAGTCTAGCCATTCCTTGGGGGTTTTTGGAATCCAAATGACGACATTATCACAGCTGCAACTCATCTCATGAACTATTTCTCAGGAAAACAGTCAGTAGCTAGTGACTGTACACTTAAATACAAAATAAAGAACTGTTTAAGTTCTAATGCTTGGAATTATTTTTTCCTCATTCTCAATTATTTTTAATACATTGGAGTATGTAGCTTTTAATCTCGCTTTATGGAATTTTTTAAAATTTGGCTTAGCCTAAAGGGAAGAATGGGAACTCTAAATAGCTTCCTATCTAAAGATGTTAAATATAAAGGCATTAATGTTTGGACATTGTCAAATTCACATTTTACATAGAGATGATTGTTAGGATAATCACCTTTTGAAGATGTTTCAGATGTTCCTGTGTTTGTGTTTTGGAGACAGGGTCTTATTATGTAGTCCAGGACTGTGTGGGATTTGCCATGTAGCCAAGCCTGCCTTCCAGCTTGAGATCCTCCTGCCTCAGCTTCATCAGTTGGGATCAGATTCCTGTGCAGTCACACCCAGCTTTTAACATGTTTGAATGGCACTCAGTATAAGCATGTTGTATGTGATCTTGCATGTAAATTTTAAGACCTGTAGCTTTTAACACAAATCAAAAATAAACAATTGCATTGGGGAAGCCATCATAGCAATGGCATATTTCCTATTACAATAGTTCTAATGAGTTATACCACTGATTTTTTTTAGTTAACTTTTTTTCCCCCATGCTATGCATTGAACTCAGGACCTTGGTCATGTGTAGCAAGCAGTCTTCCTCTGAGACCTGCTCAAGTCCGAGATGAAAACTTTGAGTTATGCCTAGCATGTCCATGAAAATAAGTAGTGTATCTGCAGTTTAATGAACAGCATGCATATTTCACTGTTTAGTCTAAGGAGCAGTACAGTGACTGTTGATCTCCCTCGATGCTCCTCTGAGCCCTTTCTTCTCTCTTTGTTCAATGGCGTGTATTTTCATAAGATCATTCCCTGCCTTTTCTCCATTGTGTGAATCTCTTAAAAACTTCAGGCTTCAGTGTGTCAATTTTTCAAGTAATTCAGGTTTTATGAAAGATTTCAAATGACCCATTTTACATTTCTAGAATGGACTAGCACTCTTCTGGACCTGGAGAGAAATGGTATAGGCGAAAGCTGTTATCACTTGGAAGCTCAATTTTGTAAACAATCCTGAAAACTGAATGTCCATTACATAATACAATAAAATGTTTTTGGCAATAACAGTTTCCTAAAGGAATTTAAAAAGAAAAAAAAACTCATTTTGCTAGGTCTAAAGTTCATTAAAATGAGATTCTATCTTTAGATAACTATTTAGAAGGTCAGAAAAAGCCATGTTTAGATGATCTATAATTTAAAATTCAGCACAGAATATTTATTAAAAGAACTAAAATAATTGTTAGAAAAAATGTAATTAGGCATAGATTTCCAGGAGTGAGTTAAAATTTCAGCAGAGATTTGATTGTACTGAACACAAAATGAAAAGTGTTCTCATTTCCAGAAGTACTTCTTGGAATTCTTCCCATTAAGTATTCCTTGATGCTGATTTTTTAAGTAGGAAACCTCTATAATTACCTGTAATGATGGGTTCAATATCGTTTTAATAAGACTTGAAAATCTAGCTTGTCATCAGATTATGATCCAGTCTACCCTTTCAGAAAATGTTCATCCCCTAAATGAATAGTGATTAGCCTGAGATATTTTTAATTTGGATCTAATATCTCAAATTTAATGCATGTTTTAACCCCACATGTTCTTAGTTCTACTAGTGTTCCACAGTTTCTATAGCATTTACTATAATAAGGTCATCTGAAGTTCCTGAAAAAAAAATCTTTGAACTCTAAAATACCTGGTTCAACCACTTCTACTAAGATAGAAGTCACATGAAGATCTGAAAATATTTTACTTGTGCAGATCCAGAAAAGAAGTCCTAGGGCTGGGGAGATAGCTCAGTAGAATAAGTGCTTGCTTGGCAAGTGCAAGGTCCTGAGTTCAATCCCTGGTACCACCAAAATAAATAAATATAGGGGGCCGGGATGATGGCTCGGTGGACTAAGCGCTTCCCTGACAAGCGCAAGGGCCTGAGTTCAATCCCTGGTTCCACCAAAATAAATAAATAAATAAATAAATAAATAAATAAATAAATAAATAAAATAGGTTTCTAGAAAAGAAGTCCTGAACCTCTGTTTCCCAGCTTTATTACAAAGCAGAGTGTGAATAAGATGCTGATGTCACATGGTGGTACAAGAGGCCCAAAGTTTTCCATTTTTAATGAGACTGAGAGACATTTCATGAGATTTAACTTAATACACCTTGGCCTTCTTTTGAGCTAATTAAGTAAAAAGTTCTAGCTCTTTTAATAGCAAATAGAAGCATGAATAAGTGAGATGTTCATATGGTAAGCAGTGAGAAGTAGAATCAAATAGAGTGGGGACTTTCTGTGTAGTTCTGCTTAAACGAATTTTAAATTTCTAGTGTTTTAAGAAAGTAGCACATTATTTGAGTTTTGACTTTACATGTGGTTTGGTGAATATTTTTAAAAATTTAAAAAACTTATCACATGAAAGACAATGCCTTTAATCCCTGGAGACATCCTCCCCCTTGCTTTGAGAGCACTTGTCTCATCATTCTTGCCATTTTCTGAAACAGTTCTGGAAGTCCTCTTTCAGGAGTGTCTTTGGGTCTGGTGTGTAGCTGCTTCAATAGCCTGAGTCAGTATTCAGTGTTTCTCTTTCATGGTCCATATGTCTTTTGGGAAGAGCCAGAAGTCCCATGATACTATACGTGGCAAAAGGTAAAGAAGTGGGTGAGGACACATCATAATGCTTTTATATGACAGAAATAGTTGTTTCTGAAACAGTGCATGATGTAGAATGTTGGCATAATAGAGTATGTAGCTGTTTGCCCATTTTCCAGGCAGTTTTCTATATACAACCTTTCTTAAACACTGTAATAAACCCTCATAATATTCAGAGTTCCCTATCATGTTCCAGGACACAAACTCAGCTCACACAGTCCCATCAAGGTCGAAAAACACTGTCAGCATCACTTTGAGACTGGATCTTGGTTGACAGATTTTTTTTTCCCCATAAAGATAACTGAGTGACTTCTTTGAGAACTTCAGTTTTGCTCTCAGGATCCTCAGCGCAGATCGAAGTGTCAGCTCATGCACCGACATTTCTTAGAAAGTTGGAATCTGAAGAGGCAGGATCAAGTAACTGGTGAAATGGACACAATTTCATGTTAGTGTATTGTTCCTAATCCAGGGTCGGCTGGACCCTTAAAACACGCCTTCTGACAACAAGCTGAAACTCACCACCAGCTAAGATACAATACACTCTTTCTTCTGCTGAAGATCTTGGCTTTCTATTGGATGGGATATAGCAGCAACGTTCACTGTTTTATTCTTATTTTATTTTATTTTTTTCTGGTATTAAGGGATTGAACTCATAACCCTTGCACTTGCCAGTTATGCCACTTATTCCACTGAGGCTATATCCCCAGCCCCATAATTGTATTTTTTTAAATGAACCATTATACACCTGCTATACACAGATACATGTCTGCCTATCTGTATCTATCTCTATGTCTGTACATCCATATCTGTCTGCATAGTGTTTTTAAGCAAGTGCCACTTCCAAAGTTTTTACTCGTTCTTCAATATTATACTAAACTATACACCACCTTAATTCAAGCTAAGCCTTTGAACCTGAATCACAATTAAGACACAATCATGTGAGAACTAAAATTGTATTTCACCTTTTAATTTTACTTAGGCTGCAGAAACAAGCCAAGCAAATAGCCAAAAAGACAATAAAACAGGTTTGTCACATGGGTTATCTTCATCCTTCCCGGGGAAGCAAAATGTACACCATCCAGCTTAGGTTGCTGGTGGGCTGCTGGATTTCAGGCCTTCTTGCATTCCTACTTGGGATCCTTTTCTTTGTCTCTTTCTTCTTCCCCTTCATATTTCACTTCTTTACCTCCTTCATTATAATTATCATACTGTTCAGTCACTCTTTGAATGATGTGTGACACTGAGCTTGCAATTTGCACTCATTTACAAAGTGCCCATTTTAAAAGTTACAGCAGTGACTGGGTCTCTGTTCACAGGAACTCTGTGATAGGGGGTGCTGTTTCAAGCTGCTTTAGTTGTCCCCTAAACTGTCCTATGTCCCTTGTGTTTCTCTGACACGCTTTCCTTTTCCTCATCTATCTTTCACTCTGTACAACTCATAAATTCTGGGCCACCAACAGAAGAGGGATATCTTTGTTCATCCTTCATTTGTGAAATATTCCTTGGGCTCAAACAGAAATTCTAAGACGATACTCATAGTTTGGCCAGCACTTGGGAACTTTAATCTCTTTCAAGTGCTTCAAATGGAGTCATCATATTCCTGAATCATATCACTGTGCCAGTCAGCATTCTTCAAAGAAAGTGTTCAAAATTCAGGAATTCCTCTGGGGTGTTATTTTTCTTTATGATACTTTTTATATTCATTCATGACCTTTTCTTCCAGTTCCTCTCATGTTTCATCTTCCTTGCCTGCTTTCCACTCATATTCTTCTATAGGTGAAAAAGTTGCATTCATGACCTCCAACTGCTTATCAAACGTAGGCTGAAAGAAAGCAGCAGACCTGCCAACAAGATCATAACGGCCCTCATTGTGTTAGGCTTCTGTCTGTGCTCATTGAACTTGAAGGGTTTTCAGAGCACTCCCTGTCCTGGTAAGTTTCTGATGTGTCCTGTTGACATTTCCACTAGACTGTCTCATCAAGATGTGCTACATGAATCTCAGGATTTTGCATCATCTGAACAGTGAGCTGATAAGTTTTGAATTTTCTTCACATTTCTTTTTACTTGTTCACTGTTATCTAAATTTTAATCAGGTTCAGACTGGTCTTTGCTATGCAAGTTTGTCATGCTGTAAGAATGCCAGCCAGATAGCTCAGCAGACTCAAGAGCCTGCCTCAGCAGAGCATAGTGACCTGGGTTCCATCCCTGGCGTGCTGTGCCAGCCCCACGCCTGGGGTGCGCTGAGCTGGTGATTAAGGATCGAGACTGGGCGTTGTGGCATGTGCCTGTAATCCCAGCACTTGGAAGGCTGAAAACAGGAGAATCACTACAAGTCTGATCTATGTAGTGAGACCCTATACACCCTGTAGACCCTGTACTAAATTAAAAAAAAAAAAAAAGAACTCCAGATATCAATGGGAAATCAAGAAACCAGGTGGCTGGAGGTGTGCAGACAATGGCTCAGGTAACAACAATAATGAGACATGCACCAACCAATCCATGAGCAGATGGCACTAAAAACAACAACAACAACAACAACAACAACAACAACAACAAAAACACTTTTTTTTCCCTATTTTTAACATTATATCATTAGAATCACACTATGTGCGTTCTATAACTTTGTTTTTTCATTCAGAATTGACTTTTGAGATTCATCTCTGTTGATGTGCATAATGATAGTCATTCATTTATTCATTTTTAGTTTCTATGGACTTTGGTATTATTACTAACGTATTTTAGATGTTACTATGTAATGTCCAAATAAAATTGTATATGACTTCTGATGTACATGTACAAATATTCTTCAAGGTGTACCATTTCTGGGAGGAAAGTGGTTGGGTCATAGAGTAGGTACTTGTCTACCTTTCCTAGATAGAATCAAGTCACACTCCAAAGGTGTACAAATATACACAGTGGGGTGTATATTTTAGTTAAGTACCAGAAAATCTGATAAATTGTAAGCTGAACTTTACCATGGCTTTAATTCCCCAATTCCTGATGGATGGTAAGCTGGAATCTCATTTTTTATATTCATTAGCCATGCATATAAAACTGCTGTGATATTCACCCACTTGGTGCTTAACCAGTTTGTTTTATTGTTACATAGGAGCTCGGTATGTTTTGGGTAGGTGTCTTGTCAGCTGTGTGCATTGGGATTGTTTTCCTTGGGATTTTCTTTTCTTTTTTTTATGTATTTGGTACAAGGTCTACTGGGTTTACAGGGTCTCACTATGTAGATTGGACTAGTAGTGTTTCTTCTGTTTTCAGCCTCCCAAGGGCTGGAATTACAGGCGTGTACCCTCATACCCGCTCTCAATCACTGGCTCAGTGCACCCCGAGGGTGGAGTCAGCACAGCACACCAGGAACTGAACCCCAGCTGCTGTATTCTGCCTAAGCAGGTGCTTTTAGTCTGCTGAGCTCTCTGGCTAGCCCTTCCTTGGGATTTTCTTGAATCTTTACTTTTTCAGGTTAGTTTAATGACAAAACAATATTTTTCAATCTTAATATAAACATATTTCTTGTCTATATCTTTCCTGGCAAGGTTATGTACAATTTCAGCATTTCAAACAATAGATATTTATACTCCTTCAACTTTGATGGTCAAGAAGATGAGAACAGAAAGCAATGAGTGGGCCGAAACTTTCTTCCTTGGGAGACTCGGGAAAATTCTTTTCCTTTTCTTTTCCAGCTCCTAGATCTACATTCTTTAAATTCTTTGGCAGCTAGCCTCTTCCTCCATCTTCAAAACCATCTGTCTAGCTTCTCCTTTCAGTCATCTCCCTGCCTTCTGCTTCTGCTGTTCTTCAATTTCCTTTTGCCTCTTTCTTCTGTAGGTGATTAAATATAATCCAGGATAATCTCCATATCCCCAAATCCTTCCCTTAATCACATCTGCAAATTCCCTTTTGCCATATAAAATAATACTCACTGGCTGCAGGGGCTAGGGAGCAGGTGTCACTGGGGGCCAGTGTTTGTTCTACTATAGTAGATAATTTTTTAAATGTATTTTTAGTACAGGGTCTACAGGGTCTCACTACATAGATCGGACTTGTAGTGATTCTTCTGCTTTCAGCCTCCCAAGTGCTGGGATTATAGGCTTGTGCCAACACACCCAGTCTCATTCATAGTCTCAGTGTACCCCGGGGGCGGGACTGGATCAGCAGGCCAGGGAACAAACCCCTGGACCCTGCATCGGCCTAAGCAGGCTTTTAATCCGCTGAGCTATCTGGCAGGCCCTATAGCAGATGCTTATCTTTTGCTTTATTTTTATTTTCTGTGGGTGGTAGTGAAGGTAGCAGAGTGGAAATCACTGTAAATCCTGATCTCCACAAATCAGATTAATAATTAAGTGATCTCAGATCACTGTTGACCAGGATGGAGTGATAAAACAATTTTGTCTTTTAAAAATGAGGTGTTCCCTTTTTCTTACCATTTACTACTTTTGCCAAATATAGGAAAATGTATGTATATGCATATATATATATATATATATGTATTCATTTATTTATTTCCTCTCAAAATTCTGGAGCTCCTCTCCTTTCTTTTTCATTAAAACATGTCTCAACCTTCAAGCCAGCGCCACCAGTGAATTCACATATGCTTTCCCATGTGATAGTTGCTCTACGCCAAATTTAGGAGAAAGAAATTAGATCGGAAGAGTTTCACATCCCCTTTACCTAATTAAGTGACTCATTAACTATAAGCATGGTTTGTCTGTAATGA
>NW_004524640.1:761740-764847 GCF_000260255.1 Octodon degus
TGCAAAGCGAAACACATAACAAGCAAAATACTAGGGTCAGAAATGTATAATTAACCTGTAATATCCTTAGCCGGGAAGAAGTTAGTATCATAATATCTATGCCAGTAAATAAAGAAGAGACATGTGATACTTGTGCTATATAATATTTGACTTTAGGATATTTAAGCTTTGTGGGATAGATTTGATAGATGTTAATAATCATAATAGAGATTGCTAATGCTTTTGTCGAGAGAATATAAATAACTGACAAATAATTTCAGGATTGCTTGGGTACAATAACTAACAATGTTTTTTTCCCCAAAGATTAGAACTTGCAGTTTGACATCCTTAGCCTGTCTTCATAATTGCCTATGCTTTTCCATTTTGGGCTTCGTGCATTCTATACAATGACATCAGGAGTATGCAGTTGACATTGAAGGCAGATTCATTACATGTGATTGTCCAAAGCAGGCAACATGGAGTTCCCTGAACACAGCCCTGGATCTGCCAGGACCTAATCCAGTGCCTGTGGATTAGGAAGTACAAGTCCTTCCCCAAAGCACAAAAGGATATGACAACAAAATTATGACCCTTGGCAAATTCCATCAAATTATTTTGAATTGCTGGGCGGAAAATGTCAGTACTTATTAAGCTATACATTGAAAATTATTAAGAATATATTTGCTGAATGTCCTATATTCCTTTCGTCATTAGCAGTGAAGCAGCAGCTAAAGGATCCATCTATGATGTTTAACCGGATCACTGTTGACTGTGAACAAAAACCAGAACATAGTGAATCTGCGTTGTCCCCTACAATACTATCTTGGAATTGAGCGCAAAAGGTTATACTGCTTCTCATCCACGTGGCTGCTCCCTACAGATCCCTATTCTAAGCAAAACTCTAGAGACACTTTTTCAGCACTATAGTACAAAGAGGAGGAGCATATTCTGGATATTTTCAAGGATTTCTAAGTCTATCAGATAATCTTTGGAGCAAAGAAAATTTATTTTATTGACTAGGTTGGCTGTGAAAGCTGTAAAAGACAAGTAAAAGACATTCATGTCTATATTTCACCATAAGTAATATTTTTTCCCTTCTTAGAAAATATAGGCTGAGCTGTAAAAGGCTCAAGACAGCAACTTCTGACATTGCCAGTCCTACAGATAACCCACTACTATTATGGACTGCGGGACTATATTGGATTCTTTTGCTGAATTCACACACCTACAATATTTCAATGGTAGTGGAATACCCTTCTCTGACAAAACTAAACAAAAAAAGGGGATATAAATGAAGTACCATTTTGTATCTGTATATACAAAATAGTTAGGATAGATATACAGTTACTTTAGCTGTATAAATAGTAGATATACAGCTACTTTCTCTGAGAAGAAAGATTTGTACTAATAGTGTTTGAACAAGATATCATGTCTGCATCTTGTACTATGAATAACCACTATGAAGACAACAATATGCAATGTATTAATTATTGAAACTGTCCTACTAATAGGTTTTGAAACTGTCTCATTATTATTTGTTTCTCAATAAAATTAATAAAAGAAAAAAAAAGAAAATACCACAGCAAAAACAAATTCTATGCATCAGCATATCCATACTCTATCATGATAATTATGCATTTTTGCTAAGACGACAGGATTCTGGGCTTCCAGTTTTGATCTGCAATTATAAAACTCTGCTCTGTTATTAACTAAATATTTTTATAGAGTATTAAGAATAGCGCTTGTAGTGAATACGCAAACTATGAAGGCCACAAGTCAAAGGAATGATTCAATAACTAGTTACCTGAACAAGATTAAGAAAAGACCCCGAGTTTCTACTCAAAGTCTTTTTTCATAAGCATGATATTAATAATAATCATAATAATCTTTTAACACAAAACAAAACTGGTTATCTGCTTTCTGACCCATGGTAAAAGGAACAGAAACAAGGGAGGCACTGTCAAGATGTGATTTTCAGAGTCTGAGACGTATGGCCTGGCTCCTAAAAATTAACACATAGGATGCAAAGAGTTCCATCCCTACAACACAGCCTCTCCAGTGACATCAACTAGTACAGTGTGCCCTCCTAAAGTTAGTTTATGTTAGGAGAAATTCTATGACTGACCAAAGAGACACCACATCATGAGGGAATGCAAAATAATTCATCCGCGTGACTCATACGTTAGCCAAGTACCTGTGGCATTCTCTCTTTTGGCAAAAAAAAAAAAAAATTCAGATGTCTCAGTAACACTTTCCAAGTATTATTTTTGAGATGAAGAGGGGAGGGTACTTCCGTTACTCTCTGCCATGTCCTTTATGTGCCATGAACCCTAGGAATGTCTCATGATTCAGAAAATGTCCAAATCAGTACTTGCGTTCTCCCCCATTTTGCACATGGACAATTTCAAACCTACACAACAGTTTCAAGGGATTTATCTTGAACTCCATACGTCTATCACATGGATGGTAAAGTAATTTTAAACAGTGTTCCCTCATTTCTCTAAGCCTTTACGTAGCCACCAATGCATCAGGATAAATTGTGAACACGAGAACACTTTTCTCCCATCTGTTCACTGTGTGTAGCATTCAGTTGAGGTCAAGATTTTAAAAAATTTATGGGTAGACATGTTTTCAACAGAACTTATCTAGAGCTGCATGGTTTGAAAAGTGCTTGTGGGGAAAAAAGCCACTGCAAGTAGGAGGACTTGAGAATTGGCCACCAAGATGCAGCTTTTTACCTTCCATGAATAGTAGTTTGCAATTATTCACACTGCGCTAAGAATTTTAAATATATTGTTTGATTTGATCCACACAAGAATCTTATAAATTTGTATTCTTACCTTCAGCTTATCCATATTGAAACGGAGAATGGTAGAGTATAAATTATTTGGCCAAGATATTGATTTCCATTTTTTAAAACAATATTTTGATAATGAAGAAGAAAAAAAGAAACATAAAATCAAATGACATATTTTAGGTTTGCTTTTTAAAAAAAATCCTTGAAATAGTTATCACACTTTAAAAATGGCCCATGGATACATGGATAACCTTATGTTTAACTAATGTGTTAAATACTCAGAATAGGTTTCGGGTTTGGGTTTTTTTTTTTTATTTTTTATTTGAACCGG
>NW_004524640.1:766484-768108 GCF_000260255.1 Octodon degus
TATTTTTAAATATTTTTGTTTGGTACAGGGTCTTTCTATGCAGCTCAGACACATAGTGATCCTCCTGCCTCAGCCTCCCCAGTGCTGGGATTGCAGGCATGCGCCACCACACCTGGTTTCAGTGGCTGGCATGACATGCAGTACCAGAAATCAAACCTGGGCCCTTGTTCTTGCCAGGCAGGCACTTAGACCACCAAACTATCTCCCCAGCTCAGGAATTCATTTTATATATAAACAGTATTTTAAGAATTCTCATGAAGGTGCTTCTAAAGCAGTCTGGTGCTGTTTTGGGGAGGCATGGGTTAGAGGCAAATCTGGCACAGAAATGTATAACTATGGTATTATTTACCAAAGAATACACAAACATCTATACTTTGTTGCTCATATAGAGAATGCATAATACTTCATCCTGAAGCTGCCAGGAAATTATAGCTGGCTCCCTGTCATGATTCAAGATTCCATTCAGAATCCATAGGTCCTTCTATGTGCGGCTCCCTATGCTAGCATTTTTTTTTTTTTTTTTTTTGTGGCACTGGGGATTGAACTCAGGACCTTGTGCTTGCCAGGCAAGCACTTATTGTACTGAGCTATCTCCCCAGCTCCTATACTAGCATGGTTTGAAGTCAGTAGAGGACTGGTATATTTTAAAGTAATTAATATATTCTTAGTTTAAAGGAACGCCTCTGTGTACAATAGGAAGAGACCTAAAATAATATCTTTTACTCTGTCATTGAATCTGTTAGCCTTGGGAATGAGATCTGTAACAAACAATTGAATACTTTCTGAAAAACGCACCTTAGCATCCAACTCCACTACCCACCTTCCTTTGTAGCAAAAAAGTTTGATAATCTTTTCATGATTCATCCGCGTTGACAGCTTGCCTTTTTCTTCTCCTCCAGACGAGGCCATTCTCAACAGATCTAACACTGCCAAAAGCCACAAGTTTGACTTCTTGAAATCTCAAAAGTACTCATTTCTCAAGTAATTAACTAAAACAAACAAATAAAACGTGTATGGCTTTGAGGTTCTGCGAATGAGTCACATTCTTCCGAAATGTTATGTCCACACTAGAAGTTTCATAATAATGATAGTGAGAGAAGGATCTTTGACTTTAGAAATTGTTCTTTCTGTACATTTCTACAATACTTTTAGGATTAAGGATGGCCCATGCCTGCTGACAGATCAGGCCATGTGAAATACAAACAAAACCCATTCTTAGAGACCGCATGGCCAAACTGGAAGGAGAAATGACCAAAACAGGATACTGAGAAAAAGAAATACACTGAGAGTTACAATCAGATATAGACCTATCCCAGCAGCAATTTGAATTTACATGCTTCCATCAGATTAGGCTTCTGGAAACATTAACCCATATTGTCTAATTATTAATTAAAGGATCTGGAGCCCAGGACTCCAGCCCCATTGCAGACTGTCAGGGAGCCTGAGCTGGCTTACTCCTTGTGGTTTTGGTAGCATTGTCAGTACATACCACGTACAGGGCTTTTTAGTCAACAAATGTTCAGTAAGTTCTGGGTGAACTCAACAAAATTAAAAATCACATGTAAATATCATTATGCAAATGTTTAGTATAAATATACATGTTTTCAAGAAATAACATTCATCA
>NW_004524640.1:768468-769297 GCF_000260255.1 Octodon degus
ACCATTTTGTATCTGTATATACAAAATAGTTAAGATAGATACACAGCTACTTTCTCTTAATTCAATGAGAAGAAAGATTTGTACTAATAGTTTGGACAGGATATCATGTCTGTATCTTGTACAATGAATGACCACTACAAAGACAACAATATGCAGTGTATTAGTTATTGAAACTGTCTTATTAATTAGTTTTGAATCTGTCTCATTGTTATTTGTTTCTCAATAAAATTAATAAGAAAATAAAATAAATGGTACAGAATTACTCCTCTTCTTCTTTTTGGTACTGGGGATCAAACTCAGAACCTTGCACTTGCCAGGCAGCCACTTAAACCACTGAGCTATCTCTCCAGCCCAGTGAAAAGTAAACATTCCTTCACCAACTATCAGCATGAAATAGATGGTCCATGAAGTGACCTTTGTTTCCTGTATATATGTAGAGACTGAACATCTGCAGAAGCATTACTAAAACCAAGACAATCCCGTCATGACTGAGCAGAAGTACCTTTGTCAAATGCTTTCCTGGACTCAGTTTTACACAAGCTGTGGTTGGAAACTCACATTGTACAATGGACACCTGGACCAGAGGCTTCCACAGCTGTACTTGCTTAAAATATTTTCTCCATTGCTTGAAATTGTCTATGGACTTTTATAATGTGAGATAGTAGTAATTGAATAAGCTATTGCATAACAAAATCTTAAGTTGACTTTATGTAGGAGGACAGAGCAAAGCATTCATAGGTATCCAAGTGAAGGAGGCTAAGGAACTGAGGATCTTAACCTGAAGACCATGAGTGATTAAAGTTTTTTATTTATTTATTTATTTATTTAT
>NW_004524640.1:769635-783140 GCF_000260255.1 Octodon degus
CAAATTCCCTACTGTCTTTGAAGAGAACATACAAAGTTTGAGACTCCTTTGACATTTGTCAGTGTCCAACCCAGAAGAGGGATTTGGCAATTAGTGTCCCTGCTTCAACATGACACTAAAATTATAGAAAAATCACAGGGCAAGAACTCCAGATCAAAACAACACTCATCATTTTGCTTATATAATATTGTCAGTTGTACAGCAGAGGTCCAATACATTCCAAAGCTTCCGAAGAATTTCCTTCACTTTTTTATTGTTTACATACTTTAATTTTCAAAATTTAAAAATTTTGATTTTGCATGAGCTGTTATAATGTTTCAAGCATGGCATTTAAGCATTGTGTGATTTATCAAGATCCATTCTGTCTTCCAAAAAGGTTATTTTTTCCAAGGAAATAAACTACAGTACTTTAGAAAACCAACACAAAGGCCCTTATAATTAAAGAGATACCTCAATTAATAGCAAGTCTATTTGGAATAATTCTCCTTAATTTAATCCATTGAAAGTTTTCATCTCATGGAAAGATATTTGTATTCTCTGATGTTTGCCCGGAGTTACATCTCTTTTCCTTTTTCCTTTCCTCTTCTCTCCTCTCACCTCCTTTTCTTTCTTTCCTTACTTCTTTTCTTTCTTTTTACTCTAGAACTTTTTTCTTTCTCTCTTATTTCTCCCTCCTCCCTTCCATCCCCTCCTTTCTCTTTCATCCCTTCTTTCCTTTTTTCTTTCTCTTTTTTCTTTTTTCTAGAACTTTCTTTTTTCTTTCTCCTCTCTTCCTTCCTCCTTCCCTTCCTCTTTTCTTTCTTTCTTTTTCCTTCCTTCCTTCCTTCCTTCCTTCCTTCCTTCCTTCCTTCCTTCCTCCTGGACCATTCCTTTTCTCTTTCTTTATCCTCCCTTCCCTTTCCTTCCTTGTTTTCCTTCTTCCCTCTTCTTCCTTCCCAGAAATGACCTCCTGACCAGCTATTCCATTCAATTTAAAAAGCATAAAAAGCAGTGAAGAGAGCAATATTTGTTAATCCTTTTTCCACCATCTTCTCACAAAGCAGAGACGCTTCAAAATTAACTAAACAAAACTCGCACCGATAATGAAGGCCAAACACCACTCGGGTTTTGTTAAAAAAATAATAATAATGATAACCTGTCCATCAGTTTTATGAGATCTTATGCCATTTTATATCATTTGTCCCTCATTTGACATGATTATATAATGTCATTAAAAGTAATATAGACTGCTCAAATACAAGCAGAAAATTAC
Source organism: Octodon degus (assembly GCF_000260255.1). NCBI lineage: Eukaryota > Metazoa > Chordata > Mammalia > Rodentia > Octodontidae > Octodon > Octodon degus. The sequence continues at coordinate 770,888 of NW_004524640.1, forward strand.
TATTGATTCTACAAAAACATGGTTAAATACTTTGAAATAATTGATGAGGAAAAGGGGATGTAGCATTCATATTATGAATATTCATAATTTTATTTATTAATGTAGGTAGAGGTGTTATAATTGTCAAATCTTGAGGAAGCAGAAACAAAGTCATCCAACGTGCTACATTACAGATGTTTAAATTATCCTCATTTTAAAGATTAGGAGATCTAAGCCTTGAAAAGCTTTAGTTTTCTAGAGAAAGGTTGGACAGTGCATGTATGTCTTATAAATGATTCACATTAAAACTGAAGATCTATTATTTGTGTATTTAATTAAGAGTTGACCTTCTTGAAGTGACTTTTTTTCAATTGCATTTGCTGATTTTTGTTGTTAACTACTAGTTCTGATCACCTGGACAAGATGACTTTTGCTATATTGAATTTAACCCTAACCAAATCTGGGATACTGTGAGGCATACCCTGTGGTAGTTTCATTTAAAGTGGCCCAATGGAGCAGTCAAAGAAAATTAAAGAAAGCTTTGAGTATTTATTGGTACCCTTTCAAGAACACTAAAATTGAATTCCACTTATTGCTTAGCTCCTATCTTCTGAAATCCTCCAAATTCTTCCCAGATTCTCAGCATGAGCAATGGATTCTGTCTCTCTTGAGGTGTGACCTGATAAATAGATATTTTTATCAAGCTCCTCAAATGAGTTTTCTAGCATTACGGAAAGCCCTAGATTATTTCTTCTTGTTGCTTTGGCTCTTGAGTGCATAATTGATCATTAAACTGGAAAAAAAATCTTGGTGACAAAAATTCTTCGTTACGAATTATTCCTTTTTCAGCACACTATAGAAACCTGGTGTAGAAGCATGTTTTTAAACATAGAGACAAGTAAATGTTTTTGTTCCATAATAGCTGACCAGAAAGCCATGGCACAAATTCTCTCTAATCCTATAAATGTGGATAATTTCTTAAATGAACTTTACCTAAATGTTTTACTTGGAGCGTGGTGGGAAAGAAAATGTCATATTCAAATCGAGGGGGAGAGAACTGAATTTTAGATGAAGAAAAACAGATTCTGGAACACAAAGTTAAAAAAATTCAGGCCATGAAAACTTGGTTATACATCAAGCTGGCCTAGATAAAATACATATTAAAGTAAAATAAAAACTGCTTCTTCTAGTATAAAATGGAGCTAAGAGTGACTGTTTCTCAGAACAGAACTCCTCAACTTTTCCTATGAGAAGAGTAGCTGATGTTTTTAGAAAAGAACCTGTAAAAACAATATGGAACTGTGTGTAATAAATATCCATTTCACCAAACGCTACTTTTTTTTTTTTTTTTTAATGTCGTGCAGTTCGATGTGGAAGATGCGATTCTGTTTCTCCAGCAGCTGCTCTTTTTAAATGGGTGCAGCTGTAGTACAGATTTAATTGGCAACCATTGCTTAATTTTTTGTCAGTTGCTTCCAGTCTTTCAAAAGCAGTGTTTCATGTTTCTGTGGGAGGAAAAAGCTCGGTTTCTTTTTCCTAGAAAGTATAATGTGTGGTATAAAGTAGGAATCAGGCAGATAAAAGTTTGCACTTAATGTTTTTAGGCATAAAAAATGATATTTCCTTTCTTGACAGTTGTGTTTTCTGTAGATGTCCTTTTGCAGACCACATAAATGGTAAGATTTAATACCCACATACCAAGCTGTGTCTCAGAACTTCTACAACGTTGTAAGACATCAAATCTTAGCAAGTGATTTAACAAGGACAGAAAAATCACAGCCATTTATTTTTATTAGCATATGTTTGTGGGGTACAATGAACATATTTGTTGTGAGGAGTCCATATGTGTACATGTTGCATCTTAATTCTTTGACTTCTTCCCTCCCTTTTCTTCAGTCTCCCTCCTTCCCTAGATTCCCTTCCTATCTTTTATGTTTCTTCTTATCTATATTTTATTTTACCATCTAAATTGTTTCTACTTTGTATTTCTCAGGAATTGAGTTTTAATGAAGTTTTAGGTTATATTTTATTTCTATTCTCGGTGTTTAGAATAAGACAAAGCAGGAGAAAGTTCTATTTAAGTATTTTTTGGGGAAAGTGGGCTAAGATTTTATAATAACAAAGAAGCTTGCTAGTGCCTTCTGCCTATGTGTTCCTATCAGAATTTATGAAAACTAGTAAATCATAAGAATTCACCTGTTTACATTGAAACAATATTCTTTTTTTAAGGTTTCTATTCTTTTTTCTTTTTTTCCCATAATTTTATTGATAAACAAATAGCAATGAGACAGTTTCAAATCAAATCGGTGGGACAGTTTCAATAATTAACACACTGCATACATTCTTCCTAGTGGTTAATTGCTGTACAAGACGCGGATTTGATATCCTATTTACAAACACCAGTAGAACAAATCATTCTATTCATTAAGAGAATGTAACTGTATATCTAACCTAAACACTTTAAATACACAGATACAAAATGGACATTCATCTGTGTACCTTTTTTTTTTTTGTTAAGTTCCATTATTTGAATATAATAGGTGTGTAAACTCAGCAAAATATTCTAAAAGAGTTCAGTAGCCCATACTAGTATTGGGTCTTCCGCTTGACTGGCAGTGTCAGAAATTGTTGACCTAAGTCCCCCCAGCTCAACATAACAGCATGGCTTTACTTCTTATATTTTGTTTTTATACTTTTCTGCTGGACGGTTAAGACCAAGATAAAGCAAGACCTATGCAACAAGAATTGTAGCTTTTGGGTCTGATAAGGTCAGTGAAATCCCCTCAGGATTTATCCTCAGATCCTGTACCTCAGATTGTAGAACCTTTGTGAGTGTCAGCCATGTGGATAAGTCATGGCCATTGCTTGGCCAATGTGCTCTTTGTGAAAGCCTGAGAGAATATTTTCTCTCCATATGACTCTCCTTAGGCATACTCTACATCATCGATCACTTTCCTCTTTGGCCCCATAATTTCCTTGATCAGAAAATTTTGGACACTACTAAGTTACATAACATTACAGTACAAGTTCTCATATGTCTGGAGTCTTAATTGACCTTAGAAAGCTAGAGCCAAAATGTTGGCTTTCCTTGCAGCCCTCCTTTTCTCTAATTTTGGTCTGCAAACTTAGGTTGTTAACCATCCAGAAGACAAGCTTATTGTTATTCCCATACAACTTAGACTGTTAAGCTTAACCTCACTGTCTGTCTGCATATCAAACATCTTAGGCATAATATGGAACAGGTATTTTTCATCCAGTATTGATATGTTGAACTTTAAGTCCCTACAGAATATGATGAAAAAACATTTAAAAATTAGAATATATTTTAAAATAGGCATATAGAATTATATACTTCTTATGTTTACACATAAGTCCAAAAATCTAACCATATACAACCTTGAAGCAGGACAGTCCCACAATATTCCTTTTCCTGTCTCTTGCTTTCCTTCACCACCCTCTTCTTGAATATCCACCTACCCGAGAGACATCATAGCAGCAACTGGCATGTCAGGACAAGCAGCCCATATTCAGAATACCAGAATGACAGGCACTCCAAGCATGAAACTACTATATCAAATTACCATCTGCAGTGCAGTAGCTTAGTTCACAGGTATCATTGTATATAGTTAGTCAGGGTGAGAATCTTTGCAATTAACTGCTAGTTGAAACAATATTCTTATATCGTATGATATTTATGTTCTGAAGTTTTTAAAATATTATTACTATGTCAACTTTAATACATTTCTGTTCCTTTTTTTTGCTGTGTAACAGGCTATGGAATGCATAGATTTACTTTCACCAGATTAGCAAAATCCAATGCAGTTTAGAACTAGAAACCTAAGAGCTAAGCGAGGTCTAAGAACCTCTCAGGTGAGTGTGACTGGACCAGCCAGATGAGAGACCAGCACTCACTTGGGTGCCCCAGCTTGGAGTCTTCCTGGTGTTTCATGATTGTCTAGATAAAATCCAAGGAGAGTTCTGTAATGGCCAATTATTTTTTTAATATTTCTAGTGACACAATTTTTGGGAATGGCAATTGTGGATGTCTTTTCATAATTTTGAAAAATGACAAAATGAGTTGGGGTGGTGGCGCTGACCTATAATCCCAGAACTTTAGGGCACTAACACAGGGGGATTAAAAATTTGCATTCAGCCTGGGAAACTTAGTAAGTTCCTCTCATTTAAAAGGGATGTGGAGTATGGTTGGTGAGGTAGCTTAATATAAAGATCCTGGGTTTGATCTCCAGTTCCCATAAATAGGATAGATGTGGTGTTTTAAAAGTTGGATGCTTCTGAGTGGCTCACTTAACCTCAGACTTTACAAATATGTTTATTTGGAAGCTAGATGTAAGTGCAGAGACTCAAAGATTTTACTTTCTTTTCTTCCTTTACTGTTTTAAACATTTTCCCTCTCTAATTATTATGTAATTCATACTGAAAAAAATTTGCTTTTTTGTTTTTTTTTAATGTATTTAGTTATTTCAGAGTCTCACTGCACAGCTCAGACTCATGGTGATCCTCCTGCTTTCAGCCTCCCTAGTGCTGGGATTATAGGTGTGTATCACTATGCCCAGACTCTGGCCGGTTTAGCCCACCTTGGCGGCAGGGTTGGCATGGCATGGGGTGCTGGGGATTGAACCCTGGTCCCTGAAGTTGCCTAAGCAGGTATTTTAGTCCATTGAACTATCTCGCTAGCCCCCCTGAACAAATTTTGGAAAGTACAGAAACATACCTGAGAAAAATTACTACCAATCAAAGCGAACTAATTTTTATTGATAATTCTTCCAGTGCATGTACACATGCTGGAGTATCCAGCTAAAAGCTAATTTTAAAACTTAAATGACTGTCATGCAAATGTAAAATGAAGACAAAGATTATATTTAACTGATTAATTAATCAGGGAACTAGTAGGACATTGCAATTGATTGAAATGAAAATTCAAAGTACCACATGTACTTAAAACCAGAAAAGCAGAACTGAAATAAATTAGCAAAGAGTTGCCCGATGGATCAGCGGAACCACCACTTGCATTTCAATGGACTCAACATGCATTTTTTTGGAGATCAGAGTTTTACTGATAAATTATATTGCTATCAATTCTCTATTACAAAGTTATAATTAACCAGTCAAGGTACCCACTAATTTGTTTGGTTTTGTCCACTTCAGAGTTTTTCCCAAAGTTTCCATGCAGCTTATGTTAGTATTTATTTTTAATCTGTTAGTATTGTTTTCACATTTTTCCCATCTAAAATGAACAGCATTGAAAATTAAACCATAGGGCTGGGGAGATGGCTCAGTAGAACAAGTGCTTCCCTGGCAAGTGCAAGGGCCCGAGTTCAATCCCTGATTCCGCCAACCCCCCCGCCAAAAAAACCAAAAACAAAAACAAAAAAACTCATGAAAATTAAACCACAGTACATATTTCTTCCCACTGATGTCTATACTGTTTGCAGAGTTACCCAGGAGATTTATGAAATGCAGTAACAATACTTAAGCATAAATAAAACAAAAATGCTTCTTTCTCCCTTCCCTTCGTTTATACTCTCACCCCCAAGAGTCCATTCTTGGTCCTAGTGTTGAGTTTTCTCGGCTCTCTTGACGCTAATAGCCAGTCAGACCATTCAAGAGCTGTATGCAATGGTCTTGTTCCATGTTGGTGAACAAGACAATTTAGCATTTATCTGCAAAGCTTGGATTGGAGTGCTAGTTATACAGCTTTGTTCACATAGTCTAATTGATACTTACCTTTAAAAATATTCACCTCTGTTTTAGTTCCCGTAAGACTGATGCCTTCTTTTAAATGAGTGGGCTTTGAACAGAGTTAGCTTCTCCAGCTTGAATTCACTTGCTCTACTGAAATTATTTGTTTTATTTTGCCAGATGTCTCCACATTTTAAGTGAAATTATGCATTTTAAATTACTCATTCTTCAGGGGTAAACTGATAATCCTTCTTCAATTAATTACCCAGGACTCATCAGGGGTGTTCCCTTCCAAATAGTGCTCCAATTTCAGTAACAGACTTGGACTCTGAATTTGGCTATTTAAAAAAGAGCTCACTGTCTGATTACATTTAAGTATAGATTTTTTATTTAACTTATAATTATTTTATCTTATCCTTTCCTAAGGATTTTTGTGTTTTGTTCTGATATGTGTGCATGGCTAGAGAAGTAATGCATTCATATTCTCTCTCTCTCTCTCTCTCTCTCTCTCTCTCTCTCTCTCTCTCTCTCTCTCTCTCTCTCTCTCTCTGTCTCTGTCTCTCTCTCTGTCTCTCTCTCTGTCTCTCTCTATCTCTCTCTATGTCTCTCTCTGTCTGTCTGTCTGCTGTCTCTCTCTGTCTGTGTCTGTCTCTGTCTCTCTGTCTCTGTCTCTGTCTCTCTCTCTCTGTTTCTGTCTCTGTCTCTGTCTTTGTCTCTCTGTCTCTCTGTCTGTCTCTCTCTCTATCTCTCTCTGTCTCTCTCTGTCTCTCTGTCTCTATGTCTCTCTGTCTGTCTGTCTCTCTCTGTCTGTGTCTGTCTCTGTCTCTCTGTCTCTGTCTCTGTCTCTCTGTCTCTGTCTCTGTCTTTGTCTCTCTATCTCTCTGTCTGTCTCTCTCTCTGTCTCTCTCTGTCACTCTGTCTCTCTCTATGTCTCTCTGTCTGTCTTTCTGTCTGTCTCTCTCTCTCTGTCTGTCTGTCTCTGTCTCTGTCTCTGTCTCTGTCTCTGTCTCTCTGTCTGTTAATGTAGAAAATTGAATCTGCTATGGTTTACAAAGTCAAAGAAACCTAAGCTGGTGATCTTGGCAGACGGTCCATGACCGTTTGAATGGGCATGAGAAATGATGGCCTTCCTGAGGCCACAGCTTTAGTATCATTTTGATTTTAAAAAAGCGTTGCCATGGGTGTAAACAAACTATGGTATGCATAAAAATAAGAAAGACTAATCATTTGTTTAGTCACAGAGTGCATTTTATAAATTTATAGGCAAGAATGAAAAATCAGGCACTACCAATCTCTAAGGAGGAAGGAGACAAATATATTAATGGTTAGCTCAACTGTTTTATGCATAACTCTGTGATCGTAAAATATATTTACTTAAAATATGGAGTTAATTCTAATCTTTCCCTCACCTGCAGACTAAATAACTATTCTAGTAGCTCAGGTCTGAAAATAATGCTCACTGATTTAGATGTTGAGGACAGATGGGGCTTAGGCCAGGATAGCAGCTATGGCTGGGAGACATTGATTGTTAACATTTATGCTCCAATAATGAATGACCTGGATTTACCCCGTATGTTTGCCTAGGAAATACAGGGCTCTGGAGGTCTTGACGTCATAGAGGCAGAGGATTTGAGGCCGTAGTGTATTCACTGCTGGCAGTCATTCATTAGTAAATCCTCAGTAAAAGACTGGGATTTGAATGACATCTGGAGGCCTCATACCCTGAGGTGGGGGAATTATGGGCTTGGGCTTATTTTTCTGATGCGTTAGGTTCACCTTTAGGAAGAAAACCATACACTTATGTAATTAATAGATTTAACATTTCACATTGGAAGGCAATGAAAGAAGAGCATTGATCTTTTTAAAATTTTTTCTGTTGAATGGTCTCAGTTAATTTAATGCTAGGCGGTAATATAAAATGTTTCTTGGGCTCTGTAGACATCTGGGGTGCATTCTGGTTATTAGTTATTACCATTTAAAATGGTGAATATTTCAGAGCAAGAGTAAGAGTTATTCTTGAATGTTTGAAAAGGAGTCACAGCCAGGCCTATAGGTACAATGCAAAATTGTGGATACTGAATTCCAGTTTTGTTGCTGGAGGTCAGTATGCCAAGGACAGAGCCCTGGCTCTGAGACCTGCAGAAGTCCCATGAGGATGTGGCATTTGCATCAGCAGGAAGGGGAGGGCAGAGCTTTTCTGTGGTGTCAAAGCTCAGGCTGTGGAGCTGCACTGCCCAGGCTTGAGTCCCATCTCTGCTGCACATTAGCCATGGTCACAGCAAAACAGCTGAGTCAAAGCCATCACAGGAGATGTGAGGAAGTGAGCAGTTATGGAGGGTGGAAGGGAAGCCTCAGTCGGTGAGGCCACCTGGGTAGGGAAGGTGGGACATGTGATACCACCCCCAGGCCTCAGCATGGGAAGAGACAATGGGTAGGGGAACACACAGAGCCCACTCGCCGAGGGAGAGGTGCTCCCGTACAGGTGTGCTGGCCAAGGGCAGAGCAGTGTAGGTAACTGCTGATTGGCTGCCTAGCACCCAGCAGACAGGGCGGGGCAGCAAGAGGTGGCTACAGATATTCCGCCTCCACCTCTGGTCTTCTATTCCATACCTGCGGGAGCCCAGATAGGATCTGTGGATCCTGAGATCCAGGAGGTGTAATATGTGGAAACCAACCTCTTTCTGGTAAAGGAGAAGGGGGAAGAAGGAGATGGAGAGACAATGGAGAATTATAGGGAAAAAATAGCTACCCTTTATACTGAGGCATACCGTCTACAAATTACCTGCACTTCATTTTTTCTTACTGGTTAGTGGGGAGATGAGTAGAACCAGTAGCACCACATTATTTTGAGCATTAAATAAGTTAATATGTACAAAGCATGTAGGTGAATACTACCTCCATAAAAAGTGGTCAGCAGATATTAAGACTTTATATAATATGGGTTGATTTTTATATATTATTCAGCAGTTTGCCATTTTAGCAATATATGCATATGCGGGTGGACATGCATCTGCACGTACTCTGACACACACAGATGCACCTCACTTTCTGCACACATTTACACACTCCCCAACCCCACTGATAGTAGCTTCAGAATAGCCCACTGGGAGATAGGTATCTCGTAATGCATTTATTCATTCCCATTTAGATGGAGAGTCTAGGGCTGGCCAAGTACCTCAGCAGATTAAAGCACCTGCAAGCAGGCTCAGGGGCTATGATTCGATCCCGGGCCTGCTGTGCCAGCCCCTGTCCCTAGGGTGCACTGAGAGGGCAATTGAGACTGGGCAGGGTGGCATGTACCTGTCATCCCAGCTCCTGGGAGGCTGTGAACAGGTGGAGCACTACGAGTCAGATCTAGTAGTGAGACCCTGAACACCCTGTAGACCCTTCCCTAAAGTCCAAAAAAAAAAAAAAAAAAAAAAAAAAAAAAAAAAAAAAAAAAAAAAAGAAAGAAAGAAAAAAGAAAAAAGAGAGAGAATATGTTTCCAGTATTTTACTGTCAAGCCCAAGGCTGTCATGACCTCTTAACCCCTAAGTTTAGATTCAAGAGAGGAGGATGAGCTTTGTGTCCTTTGAGTCATCTAGATTAGATCATCCTTGGGACAGTGACAGGGAGGAATGTAAATGAGTGACATTAGTACAACTGCTCAAGAAGTGACAGGGTCTATTCATTTTCTGGGTCCTAACCCCATTCAATTTCAGAGAGAATGAAAAGATTTGTGGGTTTTTTCCCTGACTTTTAACTTTATTGAAGGACCGTTTTTGAAGAGACATTTTTGATACCATCACATGCCACATACTTATATTTCATATTTTATTATATTGTTGCTGTGTATAATCACATTCTGAGCCAAATATTTAAACTCATTGATTTCATCATAATAAAGATAAACAGAATTATAGGTGCTTAATTTGAATCTAAGACTTTTGTCTGTAAATATTTTGTGTTTTGAATTTTTTGAGACAGGGTTTCACCACTTAGTTCAAGCTGCTATTCACTATTTAGCCCAACTTGATTTCCAATTCATGACAATCTTCCTAGCTCAACTTCCTGAGTTCCGGGATTGCAGGCAGGTACCACCATGCCCAGCTGTACATTTTTAAATAGAATATTACTGTTCCTTTACACAACATATTGTGAAGTAAATCCTCCCTTTACTATGCAGTAAATTTTACAAGGCTAAGGTGGAAAATTTGAAAAAGAAGTGAAATTTACCTGTCCTACTTCTGGGCAGATTTGGGATTAGAAAGCAGTGCACACCTTTCTGTATTGAAATACTTAAAACTATTTTCTCCTGTAGTGGAAAAGTTAGACTATGGGAAACATAAGTGTCTATTTAGTCCTGGTTAAAGATAAGCTGAGGGGAATTGGAGAAAACAGTGCTTACATGATTCTATAAAAAACCTATATTTTGGTGGCTTTATGATGATCTGTTCTAGGCACAATACTACTTTCAATAAATAAGCGAATTTATAAAACTGTGTGTGTGTGTGTGTGTGTGTGTGTGTGTGTGTATTTCTATTAGTTCATTGAAAGGAACAGTGGCTGGTCCGAGTGCAGTGGTGTTTACAACTAATTGATCACAACCAGTTACAGATTTCTTGGGGGCTGGGGAGATGGCTCAGTGGAATAAGCACTTCCCTGGCAAGCACAAGGGCCTGAGTTCAATCCCTGGTTCTGCCAAAAAAAAAAAAAAAGAAAGGAACAGTGCTTATATTGTTTGATCAATCTTACATGCCCATATCTGGTAATCTGAGCAATTAAAATGGACAATATAATAATCAGTGTTAGCTTCCTGTCATCTTGTTTTGAAATTCTGTACCTTTTTATTCTTTGCCTTTTTTTAATTCTCTTTAAAATTTTTTAAATTAATAATCAATAAATTTAATAGGGCTTGTATCAGCATGCAAACTAAGCAGAACAGTAACTGCCTGGGAGTGTGGAAAACAGGGGAAAGACAGTAGAGAAGCTCATGAAAAAGCAGTTTATCTTCTCTGTGGTGACTTTCTTACAGATGAACACATACAGACAAGTAAAAACTTACAAAACCTTATGCTTGCATATATTTTTTGACTGTACGTCAATAAGTCTGTTACAATGTTTTTAAAAAGAAACACTGTCTGCAACTTTTTTAAAGCATACCTTTTGTCTAAAGTCATTCAGTTTAAGGATTCGTCCATATGGTCAGTGGAAAAGAGAACATTCTACGGATTTTCATGTACTATCTTTCTGCCCTCAGTCTGCCTGTCTGAAATGTGCTCACTGCGAATTCTGCTGCCCTCTGCCTCCTGCTTCTGATTCCTTGACAATTCTTCTTGTCCTAAACATATCTTCTGATCTCAGACTTGAATGTTTAATCCCTGATACAGTACCACACCTAACCTCCAAAACCTGGAAATGCTTTTACTGTACCAGACATTGGGTCTTTCTAATTTATGAAAACTGGACAGTGCATTGAAAGTTAGGATAATACAAAGAAAACAAGGGAGAAAATTATACTATGTGATTCTGACATGCTGTCATTTTAGATAGAAAATATACTTTATCAAATTACATAGAAAATATACTACTTTTGGGCTAGGGACATAGCTCAGTAGAATAAGCGCTTGCCTGGCAAGCACAGGGTCCTGAGTTCAATCCCTGGTACCACAACAAAAAAAGAGGAAAATATATTACTTAAGTTTTAACATTTCTTGTAAACTTTAGTGTATTTTACAAGTCTATTTCCTTGTATGAAACATCCACACTATTTTAATGGTGATACCCTAGTTAATTCTATGACTGTGACATTCCTCTTCATCCTTAGTGTTATTTCATAACATTCCCTATGACAAAGAATGATGAGAAAGAATTTTGATATAAACAAGTTCAAGCTGTAGAATTACAAAGTATTCCTAGGAGTGGAAACAGCAGGCCAATTGGGGTGAACACTTTTAACCTTCCTACTAAACTGCTTTTCAAAAAGATTGTACCAATTTACACTCTCAACAGTAGTAGCAGTGTAGAAGAGCGCATGGTAGCTTTTCTTCAGTTAATTTCAGTAAGCCAAGTGGAGGACATCTAAATGATTAATAGGACAAAGCAAAATCCATGTTGTCCACCCAGACACACCTAGATGTGCACTTTTATCTCATGGCCATCCACAAGCCCTTCAAGTTGACACTGTTAAACTTGACATCCAATAGCTAGTGACATTAGACGTATTTGTACAAGTAAATATTATAAAAGAATTGAACTTGGACTCGAGAAAGAGAAATTAAAGAAAGATTCTGCATGAAATGTAGAATTTAGATTTTAGGAGCTGAGGACCGTGGCAAATGCATCAAGGCACAGAGGAACAGACGCTGGCTTCTTTCAGGACAGACTCAGATCGGTTGATGAAACTGAACACGGGAGAATGTCAAGGGACAAGTGTGCGGTACGCATTCTTCTCAACGTTGTTCTGTGTAGTTTTTGCAGTATGCTTTATGTTTTGCTCCTATAATTTAGCGATTAAATATTAACCATCTGGGAACAAAAAGCTTCCTATAAACCATTGCATCTTTTCCTATCATTAACACCATTGCTATTGCC
>NW_004524640.1:783921-794155 GCF_000260255.1 Octodon degus
TGTGTACAGTGATTAATTGCTGCCTCATGGAGACTTGAAAGAACAGGACCAAAGACGCCACGTGGTTTAGATTTAGAAGTTGGAAAATTAACACACGCATGTGCTTTTGCACTTGGGGATTTGGGAACCTCATGATTAAAACTTCAGCCTGAGGAACTGTATACAAATTTCTGTTCATGCTCTGATACTTTTGTCTCTGATGTCTGACAGCTTAGACTAAGGGTTCTGGGATTTCATTTGTATATGGCAGAGTGCGGACCACACTTCTGTAGAATTGTTGGTAAGATCATAAGAGGAAAGAACTGTAAAATGCTTACGACTCTGCTTGCCATACAGTAGCTTCTCATTGGCTGCCACAGACTTCTTTGAAGTTATTAATTATGAGACATCTTCAGCAGTGCATCGTTTTGGTGGACGTTTACAAAATGATCAGAGATAAGCAGTACATGTAGAGACTTCCACAAGGGTGGTGATTACAGTTTGTTGAGTATTCATGAGGCTGCTTGTGTGTCTGTTTCAGAATTTCTAATGGCAGAAATTAAATTAACAAACAGATTTCTAGTGAATGTTAGAAATCACTCTTACTAGCCTCATGCAGTGTAATGCACTCAATAGTGTATGGCATACCTTCTAGATCCCTACCCCTATTCTCTGTCCTTTATATAATTATTTTATTTGATGATTCAATTATTTTTGAGGTATGATTTCTATGCAGGAAAATGCCTCCATCCTATAAGTACAGTTGTGAGTTTGAAGAAAGCACACAAACTGCATATAATATCTCTAATTACACTCCTTGCTTTGCTATAGATAGCATAAAATTCATACTGAGAAGTAATGTCAAGTAGGTATATATGGAGCCTACTGCCTATTACCTGTTAATCCTGACCATAATTCCATTCATCCATCCTACTCTTATTCCTGACTTCTCTGGAATCACTCTCATGAGTAAGTGCAAATCTAGCCTTAGAATAGCCGCTTGAAGACTGGAGACTGCCTGGCCAGCCTGTCTCCACATCACGCCACTGCAGGAGCTACAATGTGGACCACTCTGCTAGGTTGTTTATTTTCTCTCTTTCTTTCTTTCTTTCTTTCTTTCTTTCTTTCTTTCTTTCTTTCTTTCTTTCTTTCTTTCTTTCTTCCTTCCTTCCTTCCTTCCTTCCTTCCTTCCTTCCTTTCTTTCTTTCTTTCTTTCTTTCTTTTTTTTGTATTTTAGGGAAGGGTCTACCGGATGTTCACTACTAGATCAGACTCGTAGTGATTCTCCTGTTTACAGCCTCCCAAGAGCTGGGATGACAGGTGCATGCCACCATGCCCAGTCTCAAATGCCATCTCAGGATGCCTTGTGGGCAGGGCTGGCATGACAGGCCTGGGGATCGAATGCCTGGCCTCTGTGCCTTCTTGCAGGCACCTTAATCTGCTGAGCTATTTGACTGGCCCTGTTCATTTCTGTTATCACTTTCTACTCTGATGTGATTCACACAGATTTTCTTAGTAAAACTTCTCTGTCATACCATTTGATAAGACTAAATTAAAGTGGGATTCAAGTCAATGTATGTTGAGAGAGAGACATTTAAAACTTTTCCTAAAAGTGAAGAGACTCCTAAAAACAGACAACAGAAACTATACATATGTAATACATCGTATGAGCAAACATTCCAAGTAGAATTTAATGGATGTTATTTTATTTGAAATATTATTGGTATTTTTGAATGGATGCTACACAGTAGGGTCTAAAATTTTTTCCTCAAAAATTTGTGATTTAGGTCATTCTTTAGCCAGTTTGCTAAGTGCAACTCTATAATGGGATATTTTTATTTTCTATTTATTCAGTTGGCTTCCCTCATATCCTTTAACAAATAGAATACTTGTATCTTATTGGAAGATTTTACTTCTTCTATTTTTAAAAATGTTTGATTAACATATAAATGTCTTTAATTCTTTAACTGTAGAGAATTTGCAAGAGTTACAAATGAAAGAGGAAATAAAACATTAACATAGAATCATGGCCTGCACATAAGAATTTTGCCCTTAATATTCTGTTCTCAGAAGTCTTTGAACAAGGACGGATGTGTCCCACATTCTCTGTGGTCTTGGAAATATTTTGAAATAATAAACTAGAATAATATAAACAGGAAAAAGAAAATGATCCTGGGGAGGTAACTCAGTGGTGGCAAGTGCAAGGGCCTGAATTCGATTCCCGGTTATAAAAAAAGTTTTTAGGGCCAGCAAGATAGCTCAGACTAAGCACCTGCTTAGGCAAGCACAAGGATCTGGGATTGAGTCCCAGCCCCACTCACCAGCCACACTGGCCCCGCCTGCCATGCTGGCCCCTCCTCTGGGCATGCTGAGCTGGCTACGGGGATTGCGCTTGCTAGCTAGCACATGTCTATGATCCTAGTGCTGAAAGCAGGAGGATCACCATGAGTCTGAGATGCATACTAAGTCCCTGTACCAAATACATTTAAAAAAAAAAATTTAAAATTTATTTGAAGGTATCTGTAGTATTATAATCTTTGACATCAGCATCAAAGTAGATCTTATTTGCATGAGAAGTGTGCAGTAAACATCCATAAAGTTAAATTAATGAGATTGTCAGTAACTTAGCATTTAACAAATTATGAACAATATTGCTATCCATCATAAATATAAAATTATCCCCACAATGTATCAACTTTTTGGTTATTTTAATGTAGTAAGATTTTCTGTTTAATTCAGTAGATGTTATTTTGAATTATTTATACAGTAAATAATTTTATTATTTATTATTATTTGTTTTATTATTTTCCTAGTAAATTATAGCAAATTAATTTTTATTAATCTAGAAGGCACTTCCTGAAATGAAATACTTTGTAGCCTAAGTGATCATTTCTGATTATTTTTTAAAATCCAAAATAGTTGGGCAGGCTGGTGAGATGGCTCAGTGGTCTAAAGCACCTACTTAGAACAAGCTAAGTCAAGCAAAGCACAGGGACCTCGGTTCAATCCCCAGTACCACATGCCAGCCAGTCCCGCCCCCTGGTGGGCTGAGCTGGCCACACACACAAAATAAATAAATAAATAAAATAAAAAAAAAAAAATAGTTGGGCACCATTGAAATAACTTTGGAAAAGAATGCTAGATTCTGAGAATGTAATAGAAATAGAAATGATTACCTTACTGCTTTGGGCATGTAAAATTTAGTTCATGAAGCTGTCACTATTTCAGTGTTGTGCTAAGTAGTTCTCCTAGTTTTATGTGTTTTACCCCAATAGCATACTCAGTATTCAAAGACTCTGCTCTGATTTCAGTACACTTTGTATTTGCTAGGCTTTCTAACTTGTATGAAATGAACTTGAAACACTGGAGAACACAGATAATTGCAATGCCTTATGTATATATCTCGATGAAATTAATATTGTCAACTTGGTGCTTCTTTCTGAATCATATGACTTCATTCCCATCTGGTAGATTTTCATTGTATAGGGTCTAGGAAACAGGAAGGATCAGCTGAATGTTACTAATCATTTCCAACTTAAAAAAAGTCCTAGGTTGGGGACATAGCTCAGAGGCATAAGCACCCGCTTGGCATGCACAAGGTCCTGAGTTCAATCCCTGGTACCAAATAAATAAGAATAAAAATGAAATAAAATTTAAAAATCATAAATGTAGCCCTTAAAATGTCAGCCTGCTACTCATATAAAAAGCTAACATTTAGTTAAAAGAATGCCCAGTGTGGTTAGAACTTGCCAGAAAACCACTAGGTACTCTTGTGGCTCATTTATTTATATCCTTTATCAGAATTGTAATTCATGGGCTGGGGAGATAGCTCAGAATAAGTTATTGCCTGACAAGCACAAAGGCCTGAGTGTTCAATCCCCAGCTCTGAAAAAAAAAAAATGTAATTCACTCTACTATGCTTGTCTGTTGTTTCTCTTCCTCCCTGCACTGAGAGAAGGTTTGGGACTCTTTGTTCATTGTTCACTGTGACGTCCCTACTACAACCCAATATGGCAAATAGAAGGCATTGAGCACATATCTATGCAACAAATGACTGAAAGAATGAACACATGAGTGACAAAGCTGAATAAAAGTGACAGTTCTAACTTAAACAGAGGACAGAGAAACATCAATATTTTTAAACTGGGGATTCAAGAAAAACCAGAAGTACAGTTCAGTGTTTATTCTATGCCATTCACTTTTGCTTAGTAAAGGTGGTGTAGAAGCCAGATATAGTGGCACAAGGCTATAATTTGGAGCTCTGGAAGGTGAGGTAGGAGGATCAGAAGTTTGAGCCCAGCCTGGGCAATTTGGAGACTCAGTGAGATGATGTCAAATCAGTGTATTACTAACTAACCAAATAAATAAATAGAAACCAACAAACATTATTAAATAAACAAGGCCTGGGGATGTAGCTCGGTGTAAAGGTTCTAGGTTCAATCCCCAATATTGAGGAAGAAAAAAATGATGGGATAGAGTCAAGCATGGTGGTACATAGCTATAATCCCAGCACTTGGGAGACTGAGGAAGGAGATTAGGAATTTGAAGCTAGTCTGGGCTGCATAATGGGCACAAGGCTAGTCTAGATTACAAAGATGCTGTCTCAGAAACAAACAGAAAATCTTTGAAAAAATAAAAATCCAAACCAAAAAAAAAAAACAACCAAGCAGTGTGATAGAAGAAGATAAGAACTGATGTTTTGAGAAGGAGCTCAGTGGGTCTGATATTTCTTTCTTTCTTTCTTTTTTTTTAAAATGTATTTGGTACCGGGCCTGCAGGGTCTACAGGTTCTCACCACATAGATTGGACGCATAGTGATGCTCCTGTGTTCAGCCTCCCAAGAGCTGGGATTACAGGCATGCACTGCCATGCCTAGTCTCAATGACCATCTCTGTGCGTCCTGGGGATGGGGCGGCCATGCACACCGGGTATTGAACCCTAGCCGCTGTGCTCTGCCCAAGCAGGCGCTTTAGTTGGCTGTACTATCTGGCCGGCACCCAGTGGGTCTGATATTGACAGAGAGCTCCCTGGCTTACTTGCTATGTGACTTTGTGAATGGTATTTAGTTCTTCCAAGAAGGTTTTTTCAACTGCAAGTGGCGATTATGCACCTGATATCAGTGTGGTGTTGCAAAGTTGACTGATCCACTGTGTCACACGGTGTAGCTTGTCGTGCTTTCCTTAGTACCGTTATCCTTACCACTAGGTCATTGTCATTTAAATCACATAGATATTTAAGTACTCATTTCCTACCATGATAATATTCTTTCCTGAAATTAATATACCTGCACTTACCACTCCTTAGTTCACTGCAAATGATACAAGAAGTTTACTAGGTTGGCATGATAGTTTAGAATACCAAGAAATGTTAATATGAAATTTAGTTTCTGTACTAGCTTACAATATCTACTAACAGTCATCTTTCTAGTATGCATGAATTGTTGGAACTTCAACAAATATCCCACAGAAAGGTTATTCTTTTATCCCTAATAGATTTTAGGCATAAGCAGGATGTAAGTTTAGCTGTAAAAGTTGGAACTCCAGCAAAAAATAATTTTAGAAAAGATGCCTTTGTTTTTTTCCTTATCAATTTTGTATTCAAAGTTGAAAACCATTTTTATTAATTAGAACCGATCAGGAAAAAACATGTGTTGTGTTTTTAGAGATAAATTACATAGATACATATTAATCATTCTGTGTCTTAGTGCGTCATCTAATTTGAATTTCTATTTTGAGAGTAGTCTCATATGTAATAATTCATATTATCAAGAGACAGAATATGCCATTCTAAGATCCATCACATTTATATTGAAATTTCCAAATGCAATAGATTCTATTATTTTTTCTTGCCACTTGAAAATATGAATCAGTTCCTCAGCTTGAAAATTTTTGTTCAAAAAGAAAATGCCATGACAGCTGATTATCTTCGGAATGGCCTGGGCTGACGGATTCATAAGCTAAATTTAGGGACCATTCAGATCAGAAATTCAGAAGGAGGGTGATTCTACTTTATTAGTTAAATGAGAGGAGTCTTAATTGGATCTAAGCAAGTGGATACCAAGCAGGATTACCATGTTTTACTTGTAGTGTTAGCTTAAGCAATTTCTAAAGTCTTATTCTTTTCCTTCTGTTGCCCTTTCCCTCTATATTTATGTGTATAGATATACAAAAATACATACTTGTAACATAAATACATGTATTTTTGTTACAAGTATGTATTTGTTACATGTATTTTATATGTAATTAAATGTAACTATATGCATTAATTTAATGTCTTTTATAGCATAACATGTATAACATTAAATACATTAATGTATATACATTAAATACATAAACATATATATATACATATTTGTTGTTTGTTTGTTTGTTTTGTTTCTGAGGCAGGGTCTCAGTGCGCAGCTCAGGCTGGCCTTGAATGCACAGCCCTCCTCAGTGTCCCAAGTACTGGGATAACAAGCGTGTACCACTATGCCTGGCTTTAAGTTGCAATTTTTTAGTACAGTTTATAATTTGGGTTGTAAACATCTTCACAAATGGCATTTTTTTTACTTAGTTTATTTTGTAAGACATATATCTTTCACAGCTATGATTCTACTTTAAAAGTACAAGAAAATTTCAATTCCATGTACTTGTGAAAAGAGAATTCTTGTATTTTTAATTATGGTATACAAGTTAACAAACTATTATTTCTAATTTTGTTTTTAGAGGAATAGGTTACTTATTTTTTTTTTTTTATGTGTGTGTGTGTGTGTGTGTGGCCAGCTCAGCCCACCAGGGGGCAGGCTGGCTGGCATGTGGTGCTGGGGGATTGAACCGCGGTCCCTGTGCTTTGCTAAGCTTGTTCTAAGTAGGTGCTTTAGACCACTGAGCCATCTCACCAGCCCAGGAATAGGTTACTTAATATGCCACATGTACATATTTTATTTTATGTTTGACACAAACATATAGTGTTTTATTTTTGAAGAGACTGTTTAGAAAATCCAATTTAGAATATTTTAAATACCTTGGTTAAGATTCTAACATACCTTGTCTATTTTTTTTTCTCTGTCAAAAGTTCCTAACCCCAATTTTAAATTTAATCCCTATCCAGAGCATTTGTTATGGTACCAGGGAATAATTGTATATAATCCTATGTGCGCTTTTGAATTCGGTTTTTTTCCTACATCACATCCAGAATCTGAGTTACATTTGTTTGTATTGCGCCTTTGAGAGATGATATAGCTACTGAAAAAATGTAGCTAAGAGTCCAAATTCTGCCTCTTGTAAAATTCATTGCTCTAAAGGATGTTGGAGAGACACAGGAAATTGCTTAGGCATTTAATCCCTAAAAGGCTCTCGTCTGTGAAAATACGTAACGTAGAAGAGTTAGATGACACAAGGTATGTGCAAGTGCAGGTGTGGTATATAATACATATTAAGGACCAATAAATACTTTACATAGTTTACCTTCTTTACTAGAAATTAAGTCTCAGACTGACAACTCTTAAATTTATATCTCTGGCTCAGACTCCTCTCCTGAATTCCTGACTCCTATAGCCAACAGAAATAATAGAAGTCTTGACTTCCACATCCAGCAGATCCTGCACAGTGTGCGTGGACCAAATGGGACGGTGACCATCCCTTCCCAACTTCTTCCTCCTCAGCTTTCCTCGCAACTGTAGACAAATCCAGCCTCCTTGGTGATATCCTTGAAAGCAAACCTTTAAAAGTAAAAGCAAAAACAAAAGCCTGAAAGCTTCCTTGACTTTTCTTTCTCTCTTATAAACCACATGCAATCTAGGAGCAAATCCCTTAAGCTCAACTTGCAAAATAATAATCCAAAAGTCGGCAACTTCTCAGCCCTTTTGCTACTAGAATTCTAGCCTAGTTAATGTCACCACAGAAGTTCTCTTTCCTTTTTCATTGCCTTTCTTCGCATCTGTGTACAACAGGATAGCTCTGTCATCCTTTAACAATCTGCAGTTGACTCCTGCTCAAAGCCTCCCGGTGAATTCCAGCGTCAGAAGACCTTTTCACTGCCTAGAGGGCCTGTGTGATTGGACTCCTTTATCTTCACTGCTGTCTCCTCTTTCTTACATTTCTCCTCACTCTCCTCCAGCCATGCTTGGCTTGACTGTACTGTGTGCATGCCAGGCACACAGTATTCTTTTTTTCCTACATCACAGAGGAAATAGAATACCAAGAAATGTATTCTTTGTCTGTATTCTTTGCTGGGGTCATTCTTTTCCCCCAGATCTCCTTCTGCTTCTCTTTTTCTGGGCCTAAGGCTTTAAAATAAATTCACCTCTTCTAAGTAACCTCAGTAATATATCCTAACCCAGACATTGTGCACAGGGGAACCCCATCCCCTCCAGCAGCAATCCTCCTTATTTTGTCTTTGTTCCTCTAAAGCACCTGCCATCTTTTGACGTGTGGTAGCATATATTTCTTCTTCTCATTTTCTTTCTGTTTTTCAATAGCATTTGAGCTGTGTTATAAGGACTGTTTTCAGTTTTGTTCCCTGAAATTTCCCAAGCATGTAGAACAGGGTCTGACACATAGTAAGCACTTAATGAACCCTTGAGGAAAGAATCATGTAAAGAAAAATCAGATCTAAAAAACACATCCATGGAGTTCTTTCATTCTAATTAATGGTATTTGTTTGAATGGAATTCATTTTGATCATGCGTACTTCATATTAACCGGTAAGCCACTTGGAAAACAACTTCAGATGCAACCTATATTAAGCAGTTAGAAATATAATAATAGCTTTGGGATTGAATCCCTTTCTGCTTTATAAAAAGCTTAACATGATTGTGAGGGGTTTTTTTTTGTTGTTGTTTGTTTGTTTCCTTTTGTTTATGAGCCAGAATACTAGAAATAAAAATCTTGATTTTTTTTCCCATAAGTACTTGTACTCTCAAACTATAAATGTTGTTGTTTATCTGTGTACCACCACCAGCCCATCTATATATACATTACATCTTCATATATATATATATATATATGAAAATGTAATATATATATTTAACTGAAAATGTAAAAATTCCTTTATAATTCATTTACATGCCTTTTACATATGTAGCCAGTACTTTTCGTTCACTGACGCATGTATTCTGCCACCAGATCTTAAATTGCCCTTCTTATGTTGGATTTGTGACATTGTGCGTCATCAAGAGCGCTTCTCAAAATCACAGATTGAATTATGCCTAACGAACAGGCCAAATATCTAATCTGCCATCATTAAAGCTATGTGAACCTGCTTCTACCCAGTGGGGTCTTGGCTTGGAAAATAGAGGGAGACCACATCTGCATCCACAGCTGCTGTCTGTGAAGCAGGACCCGTAGTGTCATATTGTGGGCAAGGGCCTTTTGAAGAATGTGCATGGAAAATACAATTTTAGGTCTCAGGCAGAGCCTGTATTGTTCTAAAACTCTGCTTTACCATCCAGTTTCCTCCTTACAGTGTCCCCTAGATTTTGGGGGGACTTACTGCACTACTTTCTGTTTCCTTTATCAAATCATCTATCAGTAAGCCTATTGTTACATCTTGGTATGAACTCTTCACTCTAGACATATGTGCTTTCATAACCTAACTTCAATTTAATAAAAGCATTTTTTCCTCTAAAAATAGATATGAATAAATTGATAGGAAAATTATTCTGAGTGACATTTTGATACCAAAAAGCACAATAGGTGTCTTAGTTTGCTCTGTTGCCTTATATTATCCAGCTTTCCTGTTGTATTTTCTTTTTTGGTGTAGCTTAGAAAATTCAGAGATGAGAAGAAGATGAAAACAAAATATATTTCTATCATTTCTCTAGAAACTATATTATAAAAGCAGTTTCAACAGACAGCAGCACTGGGAGATATATTTGAATTATTTAAAATTTTATAGGGGAAAAAAAAAATCCCAGCTTCTTTACTTTGTTCTGGATGAAATTGGATGTTTTATGTTGTTTAGCCATTTGTATTTTGTCTCATGGATTTAATATTTAACACTTTATATTTTAAGAATATTTACTCATTTTATGTAGTAAAGCCTTTCACATGTGTTGCTTATTTCACTTTGTTTAGTATATTTTTTAAATGAGTATTTAAAAATTATGGTTAGGTATTTTCTTCCATTTAATAAACTCTAAAATAGACTTTCTCTATTCAGATATTTTATTTTTTGGAATCAGGGATTGAACGCAGGCCCTTGTGCTTGCAAGGCAGCACTTATTCCACTGAGCTATGTCCCCGGCTCCTCAGATAATTTTATTGATTTTTTT
>NW_004524640.1:794524-797452 GCF_000260255.1 Octodon degus
GAGAAATAGATAGGAGGTAAGACTGTGGACACATCTAGATTATATTTTACAGTGTGGGGCTGTGATGAGAAACAAAAAAAATAAGTAGATATAAAGTAGTTTTGAGGATATCTGCCCTTTTAATGTGATAGCTGCCCTTCAGTGGTGTTTTCTAATCTTTCATCTTTTACATCTTATTATTTACTGTTTGGAATAATCTAAGTATTATAGAATCAAAATATAGTTATAGTCACTCAATATATTTGTGATTAATATGCACATTTTAAGACAAATTTGTGGAATTTTAGCAATAATCTCTTCTAATATAGTGAATTAGAAAGTTTTGAAGGAGCTAAGAATATGTTGCCTATGAAATCTTTTATGTCTCCTGCCCAGCATGAATAAAAATCAGAGTTAAATATGTGACTGGAAGAATTGGCAAAAGAAAGCATATGACTTTAGAGGACTGAGAGAAAAACAATCAGATCTATAAAAGGATTTATAAAGATCCCTTGTGTGACATGGTATTTGTTTATGTAGTGCCCCACTTGCTAGTGTAAACGTGATTGGAAAAGAGATGTTTGAATATCATTTATTGTTCCATATTTCAATTTACTAATTATTTCTTGGAATTGTTGAATAATTATAGCAGACGAGCCTTTATATTAAGAACATTTGTTGTATTGTGTGGGAAATATATATTTGTAAACATTTTTGCTGCAACAATTTTAGGTAGGAGTCTAAAAGAGATTGTGGGCTTTGCATTGATTAAATATAGTTGTTACTCTTATCTTTTTAGCTTAGTTGGACTTTTAATACACTTTAAAACTTGCAATAAGTAAGCTTTTTTTTTTTTTTTTGCAGAACTGGGGATTGAATTTAGGCCCTTGCGCTTGCCAGGCAAACGCTTATTCTACTGAGCCATCTCCCCGGTCCCCATGTGAGCATCTTTTACCTTTAAGTTGCTCACAGCTTCTTCACTTGCAACATTTTACTGCAAAAATAAAGGAAAGTTGGTGATACTTGAATATTGAATGGCCCAAGAAGATATTTAAGGAAGTAAAAGCAATAGTCCTTTGAATTAGGATATAAAAGGTAATCAGTGAGTGGGGATGGATTTGAAAGGTGGGCCTGGAACAAGAAAGTATTTTGCCAGCAAGTACAAGAAGGAAGAAAATGAAAATTCAGGGCAACTGGGCCTTGTTTGCCCTGAAACCCCACTTGCTAGGGCTGTCATGATGGAGCAGGGTGACAGGACAAAAGGCCAGGGCCAGTTGTGGGGGCTTTCATTCCCCGTTTCAGATTCTTCTGTCATGGGCAATCAGGTTGTGCCAAATTCAAAGTTGTATTTCTAACCTCATTGCTCAGTAGCTCAGTGGTCAACAAGGAACACCAATAGGAGATGGAAGTTTAAAGTAGGAAGATAAAGTAGAACACAGTGAGAAAAATAATGAGACTGTTGACAAGTCCAGAATTGGCAGAATAGAAATGGTAACAGGTGCTTAGCTGCTGACTCAAGAGGAGATGGCTCACGGTAGCCCTGAAGTAGGCCAGATGCTTAGCTTTGGAGACCGGATGG
The DNA here is from genome assembly GCF_000260255.1 of Octodon degus. NCBI lineage: Eukaryota > Metazoa > Chordata > Mammalia > Rodentia > Octodontidae > Octodon > Octodon degus. Next base: position 796,083 of record NW_004524640.1, read on the forward strand.
TCAGGAGGGAAATGCAAGAACTAATACAAAAGAAAAGGAACAAGTTTGATGGGAATATGGAAAGATGATAAAATCCTTTTGAACTTTAGCCTGAGGTCATGTGCCACATTTAGTGAAGCAGCTCAACAACAACGAAAATCTGGAGTTCCAAATGGAAGCCTTTCGTCTTCAAAAAGTAATGAGAAATATTGAGTCACATCGACTTTCTCTACAGAGTTCTATACTTGTTTAGATCATCATTGTATGGAATCAGTAACAGACTTTATGTAAACGTTAGCAACGTTGGTATTTAAAGTTTAATTTCTAGCAAGTTATAATGTAGAAACTTTGAAATAGCATATGGTTATGCTAGTCTAGTAATCTTATTGCTAAAAGAAAAAGATGTGTCATGAAACATTTTTTTAAAAAAATTTTATTTCACAATTGTGAACTCCGGAGGTCATTTTCCCCTATGTCGAAATGTAATTTTCAAAGGCACACTCATATTCATATGCATATAATATGAACATGCATCAGTGTTTTCCTTTGACTCATTCTTTTTTAAGGAAGGCAGTTAGATGTTAAACACAGCTCAAATGAAAATTTGACTTGTATATTCAAATACACAACATTAATCTGCATTTCCATGAACAGCAATTGTTTGCTTTGATTTGCAAACAAAACCTTTGCATTGCTATCAGTTTTGACTACCTTCAGGTATATAGCGAGAATTTTAAGATACTTTATTCTACAGAATCAGAGAAACACATTCTTATATGTAATGTGCAGAGGGAGAAGTCACTAGAAGTCTCCCCAAATCCACTGAGAAGACACTGGTTAATCACTTTTGTCTATTTCCCAATGCTTGTAAAGAACATAATAGTGAGTGGCCAGAAAAACTTTTGAAATAGGCACATGATTTTGATCATGAGAAACCACAAGCCTTTTTAATGACAGCCACCCCTTGTCTCTCTCTCTTTTAAAATATTAATGTTGCAACATCTCTAATGAGGATTTGTCTTTGAATGGCAGAAAGTGAACTATTTCCTTAGTGAGAACTTAGAGATTTTTAATAGCTGGAGTCAGTTTTACTTTCTCTATGTAAGAGTATCAGCTCTTGGAGTGGTCCTAAGTGGATTTTATCTGCTTTTTCTTATTATACAGATGGTAAGATATAATTTTACTAATTATATTGGTCTCTTGTGAAAATATCCACTAAAGCATTAGTGTCTTCACAACCCCCAGGTTTTGGTGATTTAATCTGTCTCTTTTATTAGTATGGTTTGCTGACATATTTGTTGTATTAAATTCTGTTAGGACCAGTCAGAGCTGTTGAGACTCATCATTTATGGAATCCATTGAAGTTTTAGTGAGATGATTTAAAAAAAAAA
>NW_004524640.1:797597-799138 GCF_000260255.1 Octodon degus
CATGTGGTGCTGGGGGATTGAACCGCGGTCCCTGATGCTTTTGCTAAGCTTGTTCTAAGTAGGTGCTTTAGACCACTGAGCCATCTCTCCAGCCCGGCCCATAGTACTTTAAACAATGCCATTGAATAAGATTAATACATTTCTGAATTATAATAGTTTAACATATATTAACCTCCTTATTTATGGGTTTTCTTTCAACAGTTCCAAATATCTACAGTCAAACATGATCCAATAATATTAAATGGAAAATTCCAGAAATCACTTACAAATTATATTGCTGTTCTTAGTAGTGTACTAACACTTGCACCATTCATTCTGTCCCACTCAACCCTGTGCAAATATGTGCAATCCTTTAGCCAAGTTTGTGTGTTCTGTATGGGCTACGAGCGTGGTCATTCAGTCCCTTTGTAGCTGCTTAGGTCTAGGTTGTCAGATAAACTATGCAGGTACTGTAGTGTTGTGTTCAAACAATTATTGTCACATTGTCATTTACTTCACTCTACTCACCTTGTAGGCACTGTATCATCTCATGACATCTCAGGAAGCCCAGGTATAGTACAGTGTGTGTGTGTGTGTGTGTGTGTGTGTGTGTAGAGAGAGAGAGAGAGACAGAGAGAGAGAGACAGAGAGAGAGAACACAAACACAATCCCATAACTTTTTACAGTATATTTTGGTAATTGTACTACAATTAGTTGTAAATTTTCTACTAGACCTATTATAAATTAAAGTATAACATGAATAGGTATGTATTAGAGTTAAGGTTCATTGTATCAACTTGATTCGCTTTGAGATCCACCTACCAGTTTGTGGAACATACTTCCAGGTCATGACAGCCTGATCCTTTCTAGTTCTGTCCCACTGGTCTGCTTCTTTGCTGCTGTGAACTGAATACCTTTTCTCTGCAACACCTTCTTCTGTGATGTTTCTTAGAGCCAGGCAACCATGGATTGAATCCACAAGCCAAGTTCAAATTCTACTCCTTTAAATTGTGGGTGTATGGTATCATGTCTTAATGATGAGAAAGCTACTATAGTATATATAGAAAAATATACAAATTAAAATAATATACAATCCATGCCATCTCCATTTTCAGCTGTTCACTGGGGTGTCTTTGAACGTGTCTCTGACTACCAAGGGGGGTACTACTGTATGGTTGTTTGAATGTGTTTTATTTGAAAGGAAAAAGATAATATGTAAAGTATACAACTGGGATTTAGAAAACTAATCTGTAAGTTCTGCGTTTGCCAATAACCAGCTGTAGGTCTTCCATCCTTACAGTGGTTTCCATGGCTACATAATAAATTCATCTGGGGAGATGCAAAAATCCCAATATCCAGAGAACAAGGTAAGCCAATTAAAGCCACATCTCTGGTGGAGGGACCCAGCAGCCCTGTTGTAATGCCCTGCTGGTGTTTCCAGTATGCAGCCCCAAGGCAAGTACTATTTTTACATCATTATTTTTACTAATTTGGATATTAATTCTCTCATTGACAAAAGGTTTGAGGTAGCCCATATGATTTTTACTCTGTTATTTTCTTTT
>NW_004524640.1:799238-806247 GCF_000260255.1 Octodon degus
TTTTTTTTTTTTTTGTAGTACTGGGGATTGAACTCAGGACCCTGTGCTTGCCAGGCAAGCACTTATTCTATGGAGCGAACTCCCTGACCCCTACTCTGTTATTTTCAATGATTTGCTAACTATGGCTTTCAAGTTTCTTTTTTTTTTTTCTTATTTTTGTATTTTTCAAAGAGGTCATCAAGCTGGTCCAGGGGCTCATGCCTATAATCCTAGCACTGGGAAGGTAGAAGTAGGAATATCTTGATTTCAAGGCTGAGCCACCTAGTGAGACCCTGTATTGAAATAAAAATAGAAGATTAGAGATATATCTCAGTGATAGAGAAATTGTGTAGTATGTACAAGGCTGTGGATCATTCCGTAGTACTGGGAAGTAGAAAGCAATAACAAAGTTTCAGGGTATAATCCGATCTGTAACACACTGTGGTCTATACCAAATATATGGATTTTTTTTTTAAAGTTTCAATTCAAGCTGGGGATACAGCTCAGTGGCATAAGCACCTGCCTGGCAAGCCCAAGGTCCTAAGTTTGATCCCCTGTACCACAAAATAAATAAATTGAGTAAGTTTCAAATCAAAATTGGATATTATCTTGGATTGCAGAACGAATGTATATGGTTTTGGAAATAATGTACTTTGGAAGGAGTATCTTATTTCTATACACTGCATGAAAATTTCAGTTTGATTAAATGTTCATTGGTTCAAAACAATCCACGTTATCACGTGGGCGAATTATATCCTCTGTGACATAAAGTAAAGCACAAGAGTTAACTTTTGATGTGGAAGTACATGCAGTGCCAATAAGTTGACTGTTAAAAAAAAAACCAAAACCTTTAAAGCTCAAAAACTTGGCTTTCAGTCCTGTATCTACACATTTATAGCTACGTGACCTTTAAACAAGCCTGTGAAACATTGACTCTCAGTTATCAGGTCTGTAATTGCTTTAGCTTTTCAATTGTAGGTTTATTCATTGTCAACTTCAACTGTGTGGACGGTGAACTGATGGAGCAATAACCTCTCCGCTAAAGCCAGAGCCTCAGTGACGCCTCAGGAGGGGAGGAGGCTTCCTAGGAGAGGACTTGACCTCCAGTGTTCGGGTGCTCCTGCTAGTTGTGTGACTTCAGTGTTTGATTGCTCTTGAGTTTGTGTAAACGTTTTCCATAATGCCTGTCTTAGCACTTATTGTGAAGATTCAGCGAGGCAGTGTGTGCACACATCCTGAGTAATTCTTGACACCTAATAGCCAGCACTGAAACAGCTGTTCATGGCAATCCTATTGATGCCCCTAACTTGGGAGATAAGCTTCTGAATGTGCAGCTCAGTGTACTTACCAGTGTACTTACTTAATTAATTCAATGATGTGTTGAATCCTTCTTCATGGAACCTAGTATTGATGGGTGTACTAACACTCTTAGCTACAAACTCTTCTTTTGCACCTTGGTAGACAGTGATGGAGGTGTTTTTAGTGGGGACCCAATATGCTGCATTTGAGAACCACGGAATGCACTTACTAGCTATCTGGATGCCCCAACTTCCACGCTAGGAGTTGGGTTGCACTGGAAAGAATATGAATTAAACTGACACTGAGTGTTTGGAGTGTTGGAACTAACTCAAGAATCTAAAGCAGACAGAAGTAACCTAAACCTCGTTGATGGCTTAATTTGGCTCAGTGCTCTCTGGGCAGGATGTGACACCAAGGAATGTTTCTGACCGTATTTAGCTAGTATAGAGTTAGAAGAAATACTACTAGTTATCATAGAAAATGGGAAGTACATCACACTTATTTTTCAGTAGCTTTTCTTTCAAACCCTCAGGATTAGTAATACATGTTTGTTTACTGTTGTTCTTTTTACTGTAGTCTCTGCTTCTGTTAAACAGCAGTACCATGAGGTCTTTATGTAAAGTTAACTAGTAAGCTAAGAATGGAATTCACTCATTTCTTTCTTAGTAGTGTAGCATTTAAAATAAATGGAAATAAAAAAGTAGTCTATGATTTTGTAAAATGCTGATAAAATAATAATGTAATACTTGTGGCCAGTTTTGCTTCCAGTGTTTCTCAAGTGCTAAGGATATGGCTCAGAGGCAGAGAATGCTAGCCCAGCATGCAGGAGTCCCTGACTTCAATAGCCATTTAAGGGGAAATAGAAGTCATTGTTTCTCCAGTATTCTGTATCCACCATAGGCATTATATGGTGTGTCGACTCTCCATATTTGCCTGTGGTAAAAGTATCTCAATTGTTTTCAGATTATGCTGAGTTATTTCTTTGAGCATATGGGATTTTCAAATTATTTTCAAAGATTTCTTTAAGTTTTTCAAGTTGTATCTGCTGTGATTAATTTAATGGTGAAGATCTTCACAAATCAAATAATTTTATGTCCTACAGTATTGAGGTATATTTTACTTTATGTAATTAAACGTCATTAATTACAATGACCAGTAGGGATTCTAATAGATCCCCAAGGCCTAGTACATGAAGATCATTAAGATAGATTTTATTCAAGATTGTAGGTTAAAAAAATTCTACAAAGCTTAAAGGTTACTTTCTTTGCTAGTACAAATCATGTGTTTTCAAAGCAGTAGTGTCATTTTGTCTTGCCTCTCTTTCTGCAAATGGGAAACGGAGCCATAGGTGAGTGTGTGATTTTCTGACAATCTTAGATTTAGTGAATGCAGAATTCTAGTAAAGCCTTGTTTGAGTACATCAACAGTTCTCTCTTCTGTTTCATACGTTGTCTTGCATTTCTTGAAGATGGCAAGTAATGGGGAAAGTCAGCTTCTTGCAGAGCCGCAGGTGCCATTCTTGTCCTCTTCACCCTGAATGCGAGCATCCATCCCACCATTCAACAAGGCTTAATGATTGAAGAGATTGAGTTACTGGGACTAAGACAGGACTGACAAGACTGAGACAAGGCCTTGGTTGCTGGCTAATGGATATTATGAAAAAGGGTCCATAGGAGAGCAATTACTGTCCCTCTTTGAAAGTAGTGACCAAAATGATGTGCTTTTACTTTTCTTAGGTTTAGATTTTAAAATGCATGAGTATAGTAACTCATATTTGAAATTTTTTTTCAACTATGTGATAGGAAGTATGATGACATAATTAAACCTTTTTTCTGTACCCTCTGTCTCCTTCCTGCCCTCCCTTCCATCTCTCTCTTTCTCTATCTCTGTGTGTGTCTGTCCATCTGTCCATCTGTCCGTCTGTCTGTCTGTCTGTCTGTCCATCTGTCTATCTACCTCTGGTGCTGAGCATCTATTTTAGGGCCTTGCACATGCTAAGCAAACACTCCACCACTGAGTTATATCCTCAGCCCCTGGAACAAGTTTCTTTAATGTTTGTCTGATGTGTTTCTTATAATTCTGTTATGCAGAAAATTGAATATTTATTAGGGCCTAATTAATTCTACAGGATTTCCTTGAAAATTATGCATATTTACTAATATAAGTGCTATCTATAAATAAATGTATGTTTATAACTTTTATGTTTATATTTTAAGTAAATAGATATCATTGTCAAATTTTATAGTTGTCTTCAACAGAATTCTCTCTTCCAGCTCCTGAAGTCAGGGATAGGTGGTCTGAGTTCCTTTTTCTTGGCTCTACCATTATGAAAAAATCAAGCCTTTTTAATACTGGGTTGGATTACTTCCATGTTTGTAAACTAGACTGTTCAGATGTTTTTGATCTGAAGGTTTTTTTTTTTTTTGGTTCTTTTTTTAAAATTCATTTCCATGTAAAAGATAATGGGGAGCAATTATTTTTTGTTAATGATCAATAACCCATTTGCTAATGGATTTAAATAAGCAAAACAACATAATCAGATTTTTATAATGCAGATCTTCCTCCTAATTCACTAGATTAGCACTGTTTAACAGAATATTTGGGATGATAGAAATGTTCATGTCTGTTTTTAATGGATGGCTAGTGCAAGTGAGGAAGTGAATTCTTATTTTATTTTGTTTTAATTAATTTATTGTAAATTGCTGTATGTGGCACAGGAGAATGTATGAGACAATGTTGTCCTAGTAGTGGGTGTGAAGTGGATGTTTTCCATAACAGATGGGAGTTGGCATCTTTTGAAGGTCTGAGAGCAATATGATTGCTTGGCAGGATGGGTGCCTGTGACCTACAGGGTACCACAGGTGGCTTCTTTCAGAGTAACCCTTTAACTTTGTCATGCTGATACAATGGGCTTTGTATCTCTCCCTCCTTTTATTTTGAAAGGCCATCGTTTAACGTGACTGTTCCAGACTTTAGTCTCTTGTTGCCTGCTGCCAAGAATGGCTAAATTATGAATGGTCCTCCAGCAGAGCCGGCAGCCTGTCTGCCCACTCTGTAAATACTGGCACTGCCCATGGCAAGGTCATTGGCTTCAAGACTACAATGACGCGTGTGCAGTCAGTTCCTGATACATCTGTTAAATCACATGGAATGAATATTTCAATTTTAGATATTGCCGCAGTGAACAGCAGAGACTTATTAAAATTTTGTTCTTCCATGTTGTGATGCAACAATTTGTAAAATTTTTCCCTTTGATCCCTATGTTTGTGGAGATGCTCTACATGCATAAAATACTTTCTAGCAAGTATTAATGTTTACTATTTAGAGTACAAAGATAATTAAGATACAACATGTGTCTTTACATGTTTGCTACTCATTAATGAAGAAAGGAATATGCTACATTCTATATTGTAAAAGAAACAAAGATACTTTGCTCTAATACATGTGTTTGCTGGTTGTAGTTTAAAATATTTCAGTTATTAGTAGCCAGGGGAGGGGAAGTGATTTTTCTTTCAGAGGAATGACTTGCTTGGGCCTGTGGCAAAGTAGAGAGGGCTAAAGCAAGAAAGGCACGAAGAAAGAGAGTGTTTGGAGCATTTTAAATTATAACTTCTTTTTCTTTTCATTGCCACATACGAAGCATGCAGCTTAATGGAGGCGAGTGTGATACTGTCATAGATAGATGTATCATGCAATGATTAAATCCGATCTCCCTTTTGCCTTGGACTCCTCCTTTTTATTCTTTCATGCTTGTTATTCTTTAGCTTCTGCACTTGACAGAATATGTGTTACTTGTCTTTTTTCCTCTGGCTTTTGTCATGTAATGTTGTGTCCCCCGGTTCCATCCATTCTGTTGAAAATGGCTGGATTTTATCCTTCCTTGTAGCTAAATAATGCACTCTTGTATCTACCACATGCATCACCTTTTCTCTATAGTCTCACCTGTTGATAGGCACCTAAGGTGATTGTGTATCTTAGCTATTGTCTGTAGTGTTGCAAGAGACATGGGCCCAGAGGTATCTAACTGCACGTTTGCTATGCCTAGATCAGAGAAATGACTTTTGAAGCAGGTTTGGAAATATGAGTAGACAGCAGCCTAGGAATGGACAAAGGATTTGTAGGACCCACTGTATGCTAGTACTTTGCTGTGAGCTTGAGAGATACCATGTCATTTCATTTTCATCATGCTCTATACCAGGTAGTGTATCCTTAGAGCCTTATTTTAGTGATGGCACAGCTAGTTTGCTGCATCCGAGAGACACTGTTGTTCCACGAGTATCTGAGGATTGAAGCGATAGCTGTTGAAGACCAAAGTCCGTGCATTGTGCTCCTACATTGCTGCATCAGGAGCAGTACCTCCATTGGAGAATTCCAGTAGCACAGCACCACCAGAGCACAGAATGTGCGGGCAAAACAGTTAAAGAAGTTGATAAAAGGCATTAGACAATGAAAAGCCATACATGCCATATTAAATGCATTCACATTTTTGTGTAGGCAATGTAGACTCTTGCACAGTGTAATCTTAGTCTAGGCAGTGATGTCATGATTCCTAAAGAAATTCAGGAGCCAAAGTGAACCACGAATGCATCTGATTGTTTGACTAGAATTTCCATTTGAATTGACTTTATTTTTTTTCTGAATGCGTGGTTGCTTAGAACTGATCGAATTCGCCATCAGCCAACCTAGAAGTAAAACTTCACTGTGATAATCAGCCAAGAGATATGCAGATACTTAAGAAATATTCATAATTACTTTTCATATGCTTGCCAACAGAGGGGGAAGTTTTTGCTAGGTTACACATTTTGATTGTTGCTTTGTTCTCATGTATATTTATGAAAACATAAAATAATAGGACAACAGATATCTGATCAAGTTGCCAAATTATTTCCAGGGTTTGGCCCAAGATTGGATAACACCCCCCCACTTCTTCCTGTCTTCATGTGCCCAGAGGCATCCACCATCGACCCTTGGCCCTATGGTGAGGTGAGGAAAGGGCTCAGGTCCAGGCAAGTTGAAGCCGGAGCCAAGTGTTGTTCTGAGAAGTAGTGGCATGTGTTTCATACAGAGAGGAGATTTCTTTTGTGCTTGACACCTCATGAATGGCTCATGCTACAAAGATGGGATTGATGTCTCCAGATGGAGAAAAAGGATCCAGAGAAGAGACCTTGACTAATGTCAAGTCCCTTCCCCAGCTCCCTGATGGATCGTTATTCTTCTCCACCCATAGTTTGGACAGAAGAATGGTTTCTCTTGGGGATGAAAACACATTTCTTTTTAAGTGTAGCCACATACTTTGTTCTGATGATAGTTCCTTAGGTTAGGTATTGCTAACCTTTTTGCCTCAAATACATTCCTGCCCCAAACTCTGGATAGCTCTTTAGGAGCATATTCCTTTCTTTTTGGTGTGTAAGTCTTAAATCAATACACTAGGTTCTAAAAAAGTCATACATGGTTGTAATTCCATGCACATATTTAGAGTCAGCAAATGTTTCACAGCCTAACTGCTATAAATATGAATTTATCTTAGCAAAGACAAGAGTTAACATGAGTAATGGAGAATTTTTTAAAAAAATCAAAAATTATACATGCTAGAAGTTCAACGAGGTATTTTAGTCATTTGGAGAGTTGTGTTAAATAAATTGAGCACTCAGTTAGGCACTAGTGATCATTAAACTTGCCCACTGTTTTAATTACCAATGCACTTAATGATGAAATTTCTCAATTGCCAATT
>NW_004524640.1:806347-808215 GCF_000260255.1 Octodon degus
TTTGAGATAATTTACTTAGAATATGATACCCATGGAAGTGTTTGTTGAGTTAGCACAGGCTTATTCCAACACTGTTCATTTGTTCAACCCGTGTTCTTATGCTTGGCCAGATGCTTTCCATGGGCTAGGGTACAGTGGCTATTTGGACAAGTGCCTGCTCTCCTGGAGCTTCTATTCCACAAGACAGTGGCTTTCAAAGTATGCCCCTACCCAAGACTACTAATATCAATATTATCTGGGAAATGTTCAAATACAAATTCTTAGGTCTATGCTCAGACCTACTGAAATCTGCGACTCCAAGGGTGAGTTTGACAACTGCTACAAAAGGCATAATCAAAAATGGAAGTACCCCATGATGTGCTGAGTGCTTTAAAGACGATAAATCAGAGAAAGAGGATAAACAACACAGGAGTACATTTTTAATGTTGCTTGATCTCTTTGGCAATTTTTCTGAAGACTGGTGTGAATGATGTGAGGATAGTCAGGACAAAGATTAGAGAAAAGAGACGTGGTTGGAATTCCAGTATATTTTGAAGGCATGACCTTCAGACTGTTGTTGGACAGGACATATGGTATATGAGTGTAGGATGACTGTGAAATCACAGTGATTCCTGATCAATGCGTGTCTAATAGTAATGTGGGAAATAGTAAAATAGGAAATGACACTGAAAAGGACGTTTATGGAGAAGAGTTTGATTTTGGAAATGTTGCTTCAAAAGCCTGTCAGACATGTGGGAAGCTATATGTGAGTTTGCCACTGCAGAGGAAGGGTACAGCTGCAAGTAGTAATTTGAAGAGCCATCATCTCATTATTATGTAAAGGGATGAGCTAAGATGAGATCACTAAGGGAATGAATGTGTCAACAAGAGGACAGTGATCGGAAGAACAGATACTGGTATCTACCGACAGGGGGAGGTAGGAAACAGAGAGCATTTTAATGAACATTAACATTTTGCTTTGTTTGGAGATTGGCATGTTGAAGTGGTAGCATCCTTCCTCATTGCTGAGTTTCACGCTTTCTTCGAATTTGCCACTTTCCTGATGGGCCTGCTTGGTGCATAGCACCTCGTTTGATGATCACAGGCCAGGAAGTCTTACCTCTGTCTTCTTCTCTCAAGGAATTCAGACTCCTGATCCCAGAACGATGTATTGGAGTCTATGAAATGGAGGACTCATGCATGAAGCACATAAAATCTGCCCACGGGGAAAGAGTCTGCTTTTTAGTTTGTCTCAGATGCTATCTTCAGTCTTCCTTTCCCTCTTGCAGATAGTCAAGAGCAGGAACAAGAACAACAACAACAAAAATGGTCACAGAGCTAAAAAGAAAAATAAGTCATTTTTTTAAAAAAATAATTTTATTGAGAAACAAATAGCCGTGAGACAGCTTCGAAACCAATTAGTAGGACAGTTTTAATAATTAATACATCGCATATTGTTGTCTTCTTAGTGGTTATTCATTGTACAAGATACAGACGTGATATCCTGTCCACAAATGCTATTAGAACAAATCTTTCTATTCATTTAATTAAGAGAAAGGAGCTGTATATCTATCCTATTTTGAATATACAGATACAAAATGGTTACTCATTTGTATCCCCCTTTTTTGTTTAGTTTTGTCAGAGAAGGGTATTCCATTGTCATTTAAATATTGTAGGTGTGTGAATTCAGCAAAATATTCCAATATAGTCCATCTTTACTGTGTTTTATTTTACAGTTAGTAGTACTCAGATCACTTGATACCTGACTTGCTTAAGACCAGCTAGACAGAGTTCTCTCTTAAGTTGGCATTCAAGTGTTGCTCTGTGATGTGCTAGAAATTGATATTTTCATTTTCTGAATTCTATTGGGAATATTTAAAATGTTACTT
>NW_004524640.1:808315-818701 GCF_000260255.1 Octodon degus
AGAGAGAGAGAGAGAGAGAGAGTATGTGGTTTATAAAAGGTTATAGCTTCACAAGTCTGTATCATTAGTGCCAGCTGCATTCAGATTTTCAATAAAACAGATTTGCTAAGGAGAGGTTAATGACTTATCTAAGGTCATTCATATGATTTCACAGGAGCCAAGTCCTGTACACTGGTTTCCTGTATGGGTCTTTATTTGTGCGACTGTTTTTCATGGCCCAGAGGTACTTCCTTAGAAAGGCTGGGCATCATGCCAAGAGAAGGCCTCCCTGGGGAAAGAACTTTTGTTACTATTTCGAATTTAACAAATTCTGCTACTGCCCAGTGTTTGGATATAAGTGAAATATTCTCTTAGCGCTTGGGGCCTCATGGAGCTCTGCACAGCCCCAGAAATCCAAAGCTATAAGGTAGTAAGGATCTTCTGTCTGGTTTCTTTGTTTTTGAATGAGGCAATCACAGACTTGAGTGATCTTTACTTGTTAAATTTGATTCTTACAAAGGCAGAGGCATCTTGATGTAGCTTTTTAGAATGTGACAGAGCTCGCTGAGTCTGAGGTGGGTATGTGTGTGTGAAAGAGGATGACATTCACTGAATTGATCTCAGATGCTGTCACGATGCTACTTATGCCAATGTGTCAAATTTTTAGTACGGGGGATGGATTTATAACTCCGTGGTACAGTGCTTGCATAGCAAGTGTGAAGGTCTGAATTTAATCTCCAGCACTGGAAAAAATATAAATTTTAAATTGTAAAATTTAAGTACACATATTAAGAGTATATCAAACATATGTAGAATTACAGGTACATACGGTTTTACTAAAATGCACTGTTTTAATTATATAACTGGACTATAATTATATAGGTATATAGTTAAAATAAGATGTAGAATGAACATATGAATAGTAACCGTGGAGTCTAAGAGTGAACCTTCCTCCATCTTGGAAGGCCCCCCTGGGTCCCTAATCTACCTCACCCCTTCTTTATCCTCAGAGGTAACCTCTAGGCAGTAACTCTCATAGTTGGAGAATGGAGCTACAGAGCTGCTTTGGACTCCGGCCAAGTTAGTCACCTTTCTGTGCCTCAGCTGCTCCATCAGTATAAAAATAATAGTATGTGTTCCTTGAAGATGAAATGAAATCACCCATGTATCTTACTCAGAAAATTGTGTCATGAGCAACCATTATTCTGCCTACTGTTTTTATCGTGGTCATCATGCTAAATCTTTTATTTGAGAGTCACAGTATTACTGGCAAGCCAGAGGTTGAGTCAGTTTTAAGAATGATTGTGTTACTTTTCATTTTTTTCTCCAAATATTTCAGGTGGGAAATATTTTGACAACATCTGTTGTTTGATCACTGAGTACTTTCTACACATCCTTCTAAAATGCGTCCATGAAAGCTCTTAAACATTTTTTGTTTTAAACAAAGACTCTTTAATGTCAAGATCTTGATGTAAAAATAACTCTACTTGTGGTCTATATGATTTACTCGTAATAGAATTTTGCTCTTCTGCTGTGCAATGTGCTGTCTACGTGCATTTGATTCAGTGAAGTCTTACATTGATCAACATTTGTCATCCTGACAAAATACATGAGATCTTCAACTTAAAAACACAAAAGGTTAGTTTGGGTTCATGGTTTCAGAAGGTTCAAACCATGGTTGCGTGGATATGTTGGGGGGGTAGAGAGACTGTGCTGGTACAGTACCTTGTGGTAAGAGCACATAGGGTGGATGCACCCTGCCTAGCAGCCGGGAAGGAGAGAGAAAGAGCATGGGACTGGAATCAGGTATGTTCCTCAGGTTACAGTTCCACTATGCTCTTCTGGGACATAAGCCTGGTGATGTAACTTCTTCCTTTTGGGCCATGCCTCCAGAAGATTCCACTCTCGGCTAGTGCCACAAACTGCTGACCCTCTAAATCTAAACTATAGCAAGGGCAACATCGAAAACTTCCCAAAACTTTGAGTTTCATTTGAAGAGGTTGGGACTGTTTGCTGAGTTTACTAAAGATTACTTCAATGTGTATGAGAGAACAAAAATTTAGCTTAGCAAAATCAGATTACAAAATAAGAGAATAAAGTAATCCTAACGAGACTTAGTGAGATCTTTAGTAAGAGGCAAAGAATTTCTACCTCAGGAGTTTTGCTTTTAATCTGAGCACCTATAAATATGGAAAACAATGATAAGTTTTACAAGTTCCTTCCAACTCTTTAGGATATTTATTCAAATATGATGACAGTTTGGATGCCCATATAAATTTGACAGACTAAGGTATTTGTCAGTGATTTAACCTAAAGCTCTTGATGATAGTTTGTTCCCAAGAACTCTATTGTGATGAGCAGCACACGCCACATTCTCTGCATACCTTCACCTTCTTTGTGTACTGATTTAGGCACCCAGTAGAAACATCTACCTTTGCAATTAGTGGGTGCTATTTTTCCCCAATGCAATTTTTCCTCAGGGAATTGTTTCCCCAATGAACTTCTATTAAGAAGCTCCTTTACTGTGATTAAATTTTTTGACTGTACTTAAAATCCAAAACCTCACTTAAAACTTTCCTTTCAAATTTGTTGTTAAACATTGGAATTAAAACATCCGTATAGGGAAATGAAGTAACACAGGCACATGTGCTATGCCTTCTCAACCCACAAGCATCTGGAAGCAGAAATCAATGTTCCATGAATGATTTTCAAATCTAGTTAATGAGCTTATGATGTGACATTGGGTACTTGGAGGTAGAGGAGGTTTGGTAAAAGCTCTCCACTCACTTTTGGAAGACATTTAACCCCACTTACTATAGTGCTAGTCATAAGGTGATTTTACATTTTTCCTTGCTGAGTCTCATGTTATGTCAACATAAGTTTGTATTAATAATAGATAATTGGTAATTGATGACATATCCGAGTCCCTCAGTGAAGTTAACCATGATGCTAACAAGATATCTTCCTATTTTAAGGCCATTTGATGACATTTTTCTTTTGTATTTATAACATAATGAATGCTACAACAGAGGTGTAATGAAATAGCTACTGAGTGTTAGAAAAGGTTAATGCATCTCCAGTTTTGAGTTAGCCAGAAGTTAAAAATTTCTAATCTTATATTTGGGAATAATGTGGACTCAAGGCCCTTCTTTTCTTCCTTAGTAATAGAAACATTTCTTCTGGTTTTAAATGAACATAAATGGGGAAGCTGGGAGCTTGATGATCCATTCTTTCACTTTTTCTTGTCATCCCCCTCCTCCACCCCACACCTCTTGGCATCCTTCCACTCTCTGTTTGTTAGAATTCTGACTCTGACGTAAAGGACTCACAGAGAGTGACCCCTGTGGCAAACCTGTAAGACATTATACGACATGAATAAGAACTTTCTTATTAGATCTGCAGCTGGCCGGGTGTGGACATATGGCAGGGAGGATGTTTTGGAAGAAAGGCATTTCTTGACAAAGAAACCAGTCTCTTGAATAAAGGTTTACATTGGGCTGCCTCCATGTTTATAATTCCCAGTGCCAGGGGCAAGACTTCTTTCTCGCCATTATATTGTAATTTTACTGTTGAAACCCCGTCATTTCATGTGTTGAAGTGGCTAAAATGACGAAGCAGACATTTTATGTGTGTCTGTGTAACTAAAAGGAGAAACACACACACACACACGCACTCGAATTCACCAACTTTCTCAGGCTCCACCTACTGAACTGAAGAAGGCGCTGGATTCTCGAGATCCTGGTTCAGAATCAGAATGAGGAAGATTGTGAGAATATACTCTTTCCTTTTAAGCAAGATTGAAAATGATGATCGAAGGCTGTATAGGCTTCTGAATGACCTGACAATTTTAGTAGTCTCTTTAGGTCCTTGGTGTTACTCTTTTTCCAGGGAATAGTGACTCACTTGCCAAAAATAATGAGGCTGGAAAGCAAGTGCAACCTGGAAGATTTTAGAGCTGAGGTCCATTTGCAGCAATTTGCTATTTCTCAGGCTTCTCAATGCAGTCAGCTTTCATTTCATCTCCTGCTTCAAACCTCAGCTTCTTGCACTGAGAAGAACATGGTTGTATTTTGCGACTTGTACTAGTGTACTGGTGTTGAATAGTACATTATGCCACATCCTGATTGTGACGGTTGGGCCCTTGTCCTGGGAGGAATGATGACACTTTGAATCAGAGGCACAGACCCTGACGAGGGAAATGTCCTGGCCAGCAAGGTGAATGAATGAAAGCTTCTGCCCTGGCTGAGATGATATACTTTTATTATGGATTCTTGGGTGCTTGGTGATGCTTGGAGATTCATCAATCTGTGGAGTAGCAATCACCTTGCCAGTCCCTGTCGCATCTCTAATAACTTACTAGTAAGCTAGTAGTAAACAAGGCATGCATAGTGTATATACCTGGTAGAAGTTTTTATTAACAAACTCCTTTGACAACCAGGACAACAAAGACACAGAGAGGTATGTGACCTTTACAGAGCAGGTACCATGGCACTGTTGACTGAGCTGGGATTGCAATACCTAGAAGTGAGGGAGGTATTCATTAGGGAGGAAAAAACATGGTGAAATGTGTATACTTACAGAAATGCCTAATTTATAGTCATTGCCCCTATTTTTGAGAATTAAAGAACATTAGCAAAGGCCTCAATAAGTTAATATTTATCAACTCTGAGTTATGGACTTATTTTTAATATTGAGGTTTTCATGTTGTTTCTAGGCAGGACAAATATGTTTCTCTTATTTTGTTGATTTGAACTATATATTACAGTGTTTAAAATATGTCCTAAAATCCTTTTTAAAGTTTTATTTATTTATTTGGTGCAGAGTCTGACTGCACAGCTTAGACTCATAGAGATTCTCCTTTCTCAGCCTCTTCAATGCTGGGATTACAGACATGTGCCACCAGGCCTGGTTTTGGTGGCAGCCCAGCACACCTGAGGTTCTGGAGCCAGCAGGGCATGCAGTACTGGGGATCATATCCAGGTCCTTGCACTTGCCAGGCAGGCACTTAGACCGCCAAGCTGTCTCCCCAACCCTGTCCTAGAGTCTTGAAAGTTGTGTCCGAAAAGGTCTTGAAGACCACCTAGCTCAGGATTCCTAAATATTAAATCAAAACTATCAGAAGAACCATATGCTCTTAGGCAGATGAGGAGTCCTGGGGCTTGATCCCTTGCCTGCCATGCCGGCCCCACCTCTAGGGGGCACTGAGACAGTGATGGAGACTGAGAGTGGTGGTGCGTGTCTGTAATCCCAGTGCTTGGGAGGCTGAAAACAGAAGGATCCTAACAAGTCTGATCTGTGCAGTAAGAACCTGTAGACCCTGCACTGAATACACTTTTAAAAAAAGAAGAACCATATGGTTACTAGTTAATTATACCTAATCCAACCTTTATTATGAGTTTTCTTAATATAACACCTACCAAGTATATATTGTTCTTCTGAGAAAAATTCAAATTATTCCATAATCAGTTGAGTGTCTCTTTAGCTATTCAATCTTTTCTATTAGAGAGTTGAGCAAACTAGGACTCCTACAGTGTGGGTTTAATAGTGTATCCCAAAATATGTAGGAGAGTTTCAACCCCAAGTCCTTCACGATTTGACCTTATTTGGAAATACGGGCTTTATAGAAGTGACCAGTTAAAATGAGGTCACTAAGATGTATTGCCATCAGTTTGATTGATATGCCTTTATCAAACAAGAAAAATTTAGACACAGGAATAAACCCATTGAGGGAAGACAGCTGTCTGTAAAAAGAGGACCCATACACGGTAGCCACCAGCCCCAAGCAGTGCCAGTAATTGCCAGTGAAGCAGCAGAAGATAATGAAAGGTAAGGAAAGCCTTACAAACTTCACTTCCCTGCTGATGCAATTGATTGAAGGCTTCTGTGCTTCAGAACAGAAAGTCAAGAAATTCCTGTTGTCTTAAGCATCTGCAGTTATTGTACTGGTTACAGTAGCCCTAAGAAACTAATACAGCATAGATATTAATGGTAAATTATGAGTAAGTAGCCACATCAGGATCTAATTTGTGCAACATTCAGGCAGTGCTTGCCTATAGAAATTAAATTTCTCATTTCTTTTCCTGTAAAGACAAATGTATTTCAACCGTATTCCACAAATTGTTAGGAAGACTCAGTATTTCAGTAGTCTCTTTTAGATGCCTACAATGTTATCTTTGTACAAGAATTGTTTCATTTATTCCATGTTCTTGAAATCTAGTAATTTTAAAAACAGATTTCACTTATTAAAACACATATCCAAGCTTGAGGAGGTAAAAGTGCTTCAGTTATGGCTTTAACCTAACACTGTTGATCAGAGAAATTTACAGAACGCTATAATTGTTTTATCTTTTTTTCTACTTAGTGTGAATACTCAAAGTGCAGTTTATAAGTAGTGCCACCAACCACAGTAGCTAAGGAATTAAAATCAGTCAAAATGGACCTTATTACATGTTTGCCCAGATAGAACTGAGACTTGGAATATACTAGACATTATATGAAGTAACTCTAACATGGTATCAAATACAGTCTCAGTAGGGGCCTGCGAGATGGCTCACTGGACTAGGCATTTTCCTGGCAAGCGCAAGGGTCTGAGTTCAATCCATGGTTCCACAAAAAAAAAAAAAAGAATATATATATATATATATATATATATATATAGTCTCAAATGTAATTTGTCAAGAATTGAGTGTGAGGGTACAAATCCATGTTTATGGATTTATAATGCACTTTTTTACAGAGTTGATGCAATGGAAAAATTTCATTTAAAATTACCATCTTTCCAAGTTCAAATTAATTAGTACATTGAAGAGAGAAATATGTATGCCTGACTAAGCTCAACAAATGAAAACATTGAACAAAGATTGATCAAGTTCTCCCCCAGGACTTTTGATTTGTGTACATTAATTAGAATAATATCCTGCTTATTTCATAGACATTAAGTACATCACATACCTCCTTGCAGTGTAAGTTTGGCTATGTTTTCTTAAACCCTATAGAAGTCAAAATTAAGATCCTGAAAATCAGGAGAAATTTGTTGTTAGCTGATTTATATTTTAGCCAAGAAAAGCACGCTGACTAATGATATTGCCGAGTGCTGTTCCTTTGAAATGTCACCCAAAAATAGGTTGCATGAGGTCTCCTTGTCAGAATGTGCTTCTCATACCTACATAATTCCCCTCTTAGCTTTGTCCTCTTAGACTAATTTCTATTTACTTTGCTAGCCTAAGAAAAATTTGTTCTATTTTATTTTTTTGTTCTACTAACCTCAGTAAACAGTGCCTCTGGTTTTCAAGAAGTCTTCTGTGTGAACATTATGCAGTTATCTCTTTTATAACATCATTACAGGCAAAATGATGTTTCTTCAACATACAAAGGAATCATCTTAAAGTGAACTCTATGTTTTTAATGTGTAACTTTGCATCAAACTTACAAATTATATTGTTAATAGTTTTGAAATCTGATTCTCAACTTAATTTGATTTCTTCTACTCTTAATTATTGCATCCAGTAGGGAAGTATTTTTGTTTTGTTCTCTCATTTGCTCCATTGTAAAACCCCAGAAAATGAATAAGACAAGTACTGTCTCCACCACACTTAGGAACTTTAGTTCAGAGAGATGAAATGAAGTTCCGAGCGTTGTTTACATAGTAGAGCTGGGGCTTCAATTTCACTGTGAAATTTATTCTATTGGAGAAAACTTGTGCTTTGAGCGGTGCGCCATCACGAGGGAGTTACATTGTCCATTTAGACATGGGGCATTACTAAATACTGCATGCTACTGCTTTGCCATGAGTAGCACTGTTAAAATACCCAAGATATTAATCAAATACAGAGAATGACTAAACGTAGAGGATTCATTGTACATTAAAGCATGTGTGTTTCTTGCTGCACACGCTAGGCTTTTTAAAATGTAGCTTTAGGAACTATGAACTAAGACTTCATTTTTTAAATAGCTTATGTTCCATATTCAGTCCAATTGTCACTTCCCGTGGTTGCCAAATGAATAGATTTATACCTTTAATTTTTTATTTATTTTATTTGGTTTTTTTTTTTTTTTTTTTTTGAAACTGGGTTTCACTGTACAGCTCAGGTTGGCCTTGAGCTCATATTAAAGCCTAGGCTGGTCTTGAACTCTCAATGATCCTCCTGACCCAGCCCCCCGAGTGCTGAAATTAGAGGTGTGCACCACCACACCAGGCTCTATACTTCCAATTTCTAACATTTGCTTTCCGAGTGGCAAACAGCAATGCAGAGAGTAAAGAGATTCGAAACCGTACGGAACTTTACTTTTAATTAGTTTATACTCACTGAATAACATATTCCCTAAATATAATAATACCTATAAATTCTTTTTTGCCAAAAGCTATAGAAAGATACGTGTAGCAGTAATAATAGATGTAGAAACTCAAAAGGTAAACTGGAAAAATTGCATAGATATTTGAATTTAGTTTGGAAATTATTTTAGATCACCATAATCAATAGCATTTAGTTAGTTTGTGGTCCAGGGGCTTCAACTGAGAACTATACACATGCTAGGTATGATTCTTCCATTGAGCTACCCCTCCCCAGCATTTATTAACAATGACATGTTGTGCATGAAATGACAAACACATTCTCTGATTTCCTGACTTTACAAGTGAGGATTGATGGTTCTGATGGCAAGATACATGGCAAGATATGACCAGTATTCCATGTGAATATTAGCAATCCTTATAGGAGATACAAACATTTAAGTTCCATAGGCACATTTATGCCATGGTTTCTGTAGTTTAGTTCCTTTCTCATGGAAATTTACTCAAATCAGTGTATGAGAATGTTGTAAAGCTTCCATGCTGTGTTGAAAAAACTTTTAAACATGTCCAAATCCCTGGGTTTCATCTCCAGCACTGGCAAAAACATTTCTTAAAAAAGCAAATATAGTTGTAGTGTTAGCAATATATTAAATCCCAAAGGCTAGCATTGTTTTGACTGGCGTTATTGTTTTGTCTGTCTTCTATCATTCATATGACATTTCAGCTTTTGCATGTTTAATTAAAGAGTGTGGCTGTTAGGATAGAGTGCTAACCTGATTGGCTTGGAGATCCACCCTGAGGATTGATGCAGCACGATTCTGGGTGTGTTGAGGTGGGCCATGGGGGTGCAGCCTCTGAGTCTCTGTCCGATTCCTACCCCTTCCTCTCTTGCACTTGCTCTGTTTCCCTGCTTTGTTTCTGGGGCTCTGCTGTGCTTTTCCACCATGATATGCCCTTGACTGAACCACCTGAAAGAATGAACCAAATGACACCTTTCTTCCTTTTAGTTGTGGGTGTAGCGTACTGGGTCCTGCAGTGGGAAAGCTGGTGAATGCACTTGCTGTTAGTTTTGGAGCACTAATACCCTAGGTACTGCTAATTTTGGAGCACCAGCCTGGTACCAGGCACAACACCAGGCTATCTGAATGGAAGACAGGCTTGTCGGAAGAGGTTGGTCATTTTTTTTTCCAGACAGATACTTAGATAATAGTAAATAGTGTGAAAAGTACACAAATTGCATTGTTTTCCTCATTCTGAGGCTGCCTAGCTTGTCTTATTTAAGTAACCATGTTGCACCCCTGGGATGTGCTGGTGCTGTCTGTCTTCTCTCCTCTAATCCCAGTGTCTCTCTGCATTGGTTGAAGACCATCTTGGACCTTTACCTGTATTGTAGATGGTGCCCACCTCTACCCAATAGAAGTCTATGCTGTGTACTTTCTTAGAGGGTATCTTCCTAACAAACAGTCTGAACAAGGCAGGCACTATCATAACTTTATGGCACAAATTTTTCAAGTTGTTAGCCGTATCAGTTTTGCCAATTTTACGTTCCAAACTTGTCACTTGTGTTGCCTTAAATCACATGTACAGGGGCTGGGGAGATGGCTCAGTGAAATAAGTGCTTCCGTGGCAAGCGCAAGGGCCTGAGTTCAATCCCCGGTTCCACAAAAAAAAAAAATCACATGTGCAGACATGAGTGGATGAGCCCTTTTATTCTGGACAAATTACCTGTGTCCTTTAGTATTTTTTCATTCTAAGCATTACACAGTGGTGTTCCAGCTACCTGGCATGGGAATCTAAGCCCTTCCAACTCCCTCCATTTTTTTTCTGATAAAATCTTGAAAAGTTTAACTGCATATTAAAAGATTATGGAGCATTGCTTGTCTGTGAAGAACAGATGTTTTAAGGTTATAAGACACGACAGATCTTCCCTTATGTGTTTGTTTCCCTCTAGAAAAAAAAGAGTTCCTGCTAGGTGAAGACTCATTCAGCTTTTTCTTTCTCTAACATGATTTGGTCAGGGGGGGAAGGACGTGCTCCGTAACTGTTGAATTAGTGAATGATGTTGTCTATGTGATACAGATTGGTTATCAAGGAATGCCAGTCCTTAGCCAAGTGTG
>NW_004524640.1:819421-821451 GCF_000260255.1 Octodon degus
GGATTAATGGTTCTTCTGGCTCCCTCAGGGTGATGATCAATCTCGGATGCCAATCTTTAAGGAGGTCGGCATTTGTTTGATCTCTGGTCTTTAGGTCTGGCCCACTGTGGGAGCATCCATCCCTCCCAGAGTTGCAAGATATCTTGTCTTCTGTGGTATTTCCTTGGAGGGCCTGGCCCTGTCTGACTGCCTATAATATTTCTATCTAACTTGGCTGCCTACAACACCAGCACTGGGATTACAGGCATGCACCACTTCACCCAGACTCTGTGGCCTCCTCAGTGCACCCCGGAGGAAGGGCTGGCACAGCATGTAGTGCTGGGGATCCTAATGCAGTCCCTGCGCTTACCTATACTTGTCTAAATAAGCGGTTTAGTCTGCTGAGCTATCTCTCTGACCTCTGTCATGAAATCTTGTCTTAAAAGAAAAAAAAAATGTCTATCCTTGGTTTTCTGACGACCTTCACCTTTTAGTTTTTCAGCTTCTTTTCTATACTCCAGTTGGGTAGGTGGGCATGATCAGGAAACAGTGACCCCACTGGCAAAGCATTTCTGTTAACCATCTTAGAAAAATGTACAGTGGCCCCCCACTTATCGCGGAGGCCACCTCCCAGACACCCTCGCGATAAGTGAAAATCAGTGAAGTAGCGACGTTATATTTGTTTTAGTATTTACATATATTTTAAGACTTTATAAGCCCTCCCCACACTCTCATAAAGCTTTCTCCCACTTTTAGAAACACTTCTAATGTTCTTAACCATCTTCTAAACTCGTAAACCTATGTCATTTTAACAACATACTAAACTGTATGGTACTGCAAAATCCCGCGATAATAGTGAAAAATCTGCGATAAATAATTTAGATTTTTTTTGAAAACCCGCAAAAAGTGAGTCCATGAACATTAACCTGTGAAACAACAAGGGACTACTGTATGCCTTGAGATTAATGTTTTATTCTCTTACCTATATTCGCATTTTACTTTCAGCGCAAAATCCTGAATAACACCAGCCCTCATACTACTCTAGGTAATTAAAAACTCAACATCCAAGGGCTTGGCAACCCCTAAAGACCTTTGGATGTGTTTTCTGGCTTCTGGTTCCTATGAAGAAACTCAGACTACCAGAGATTTAAATTGCCAGGTCAAAGGAAGAAGACTAGAATTTTCTTACCCTCCTTTGAAAGGTCAAGTCCCTCTCTTCCTTCTTGCATTCTCTAATTTATTGGGCTACGATTTTCTTTGGTGAATTATACCTGTTCACACAGTTGTAGCCTGCTGCAGAAACACAGGTGCGATCATGAATATTTTATGGCCTTAACTATTAAATGTGAAGGGGTAAGATACCTATATCCCAGTGCAGTCTGTCTGGAATTGCTTAGGCCTTTCTTTGTGGGGATAGCAAGGGAGTAAGATGTAACTTTAATAAAAAAGTATTGATTGAACTCCACATTTACATTTAGCAATGGTCTTTTAAGTAGTTTCTTTATCAGTTTCCTTCCTATAAATTCATCTACTACTCAAACAAGCCGCTACTGTATTGTTACACTTGTCTTTGTAAAACATGAAAATGTCATATAATTCATACTTTGAAGTGTCTAGGATTTTCTCTTGTTTTGAAAATATATTATGAACTATTTAATGTTATGTTTATGATGCTGTGTTCTCCTGATTGCCATCTATTCAAACTTTTCTCTTTCTCTGTTGATTTCCTCCATATATTTAAAACTCAGCTCTA
This sequence comes from Octodon degus, assembly GCF_000260255.1. Classification (NCBI taxonomy): domain Eukaryota; kingdom Metazoa; phylum Chordata; class Mammalia; order Rodentia; family Octodontidae; genus Octodon; species Octodon degus. The sequence goes on from NW_004524640.1 coordinate 821,154, forward strand.
GCATGACAGCCTGTCTTCAGCTCTACTTCCTCTGCTGCCCTTCTCTCTCAGGAAATAAATCATTGTTTCTATTTATTTTATTTAATAGCATTGTGTTTTAATATAAGAGGAAATAAAATATAGAGGCTAAGAGCTAGTGATTCAAACGTATACTCTGTCTTGTGCATGCTGTCTGCCAGACCTGTGGCGGATTCCGTAAGGGGCTCTCTGGGTGTCATTGTCCCAGCCTTTATGAAAGAGAGGAAATACAGCGCTTTTCAGGGATATTGTGAAGATTTTAAAAATAATGCAGAGAAAA
>NW_004524640.1:822281-837690 GCF_000260255.1 Octodon degus
GAAAGCTATGGTGTTAAACACAGTTTAAGACAACAAATCCAAGGCTGTTAGATGCAGTATCGCTTCAGTGGAGCATTATTCCTGGAGACAGTTCAGAAAGAAAAGCAATATATGTATTTAACAAAATCTCCCTTCAGTTCAGACTTGGCAGGTGGAACTAGCTTAAGAGCAAAAACTCCTAATTTCAACGTAATAGGAATAATGCCCACCACACATATGTCTTTCACCCCTATTAGTAGCAAGCAGTAAAAAAAAAATAGGTCATACTAAGAGAAATTAATGATAATTCTCTATTGTACAATATTGTCAAAAGCATTTCTCAAATTTAAATAGAGATGAATGCATTGTTCATTAGTTTCTCTTAAGGAGCTTGTATAGTGTGAGAGGGGTGTGTGTGTGTGTGTGTGTGTGTGTGTGTGTGTGTGTGAAGTATCACTGAAATGTGATTCACATACCACAATATTTACCCATTTGCAGCAGACAGTTGGACGCTTTTGTGCTTTCAGAGTGGTGCCGCCCTCATGACTGACCCCATTGCATTTCTGTTACCCAACTACCAGCCTTGTGCACACTCCCTGTCAGGTCCCCTTACAGTCTGCTTCCCTGCGGCAGCCAATTCCAGGCAGCCCCTACTCTATTTTCTGTCTATATAGATTTTTCTACTCTAAACTCTTCTTATAATAAAAATCAAACTATTTGTGTTCTTTCTGATTGAGCCCTTGCGCGTAGCATAGAGGTTTGAAGGTTTATCGATGTTCTAGAGTGTGTCCATACTTTATCACCTCTTGCTGCCAAATGACATTCTGTTTTATGGATAGGCTGTAGTTTGATTATCCAGTGGCTGCTTAATGGACTTCTGAAAATCATTTTGAAGTCTAGTTTTTGGCTATTATGCACAATGTTTTCCATGGATATTTGTGGAGGACCACCTGAGCAGCTGCTCTTGAAAGAACAGCAATTGTCTCCATTTTGGCTGAGCACCAGATCCCCAAAACATTAGATATTATCTCAATAGCATAATGCAAATTACTGTCTCTGCATATGGCAGAGGTAAATGCAGGCCACCTACCTAGCTCAGCTCACAGTACTCACCTACTTCCCACAATTTTCGTTCATTCCTCCTCAAATCACTCCTCCTCCATTGAATAAAACCCAGATGTGGCCCGGTGTCAGCCTCTTTGTTCTAGAAAGCCATCTTCATGCCTGGACTTAGGGCCTCTTGGCTCCCCAATAATTATAAATACGTTTTAGTGTCTTTACTTTCACCATGGGTTGCACTGGGAGTGGTAGATTGAAATTAACCTCATGGGATTCCAATACAATATCTTGGGGATTACAAATACTGACTTTTTGGACTGAGACGAGAACCTAGAAGGGACTCCTACAGGTATTCATGCTCAAGTTTTTGTGGATATGTTTTCTTTTGGACATACATGCAGAAGTGAAGCTTCTGGATCCTATGGTCATTCCATGAGCAATATTTTGAGAAGCAGCCAAGAGCTTTGCCGAAAAGGCTGCATCTCTTTGGATTTCTAGTAGCAGATTAGGAGGATGTCTATTTCTTTCAAGTCTTATGAGCAGTTTTTATTTTCTTTCTTTGTGTGTGTGTGTGTGTGTGTGTGTGTGTGTGTGTGTGTGTTTAAAGAAATGTTATTGTAACCATTCTGGTGACTATAAAATAGTGTCTCTTCTTGCATTTGGATTGTAGTTCCTCAGTTGCTAATAATGTTGAACATACTTTTATGTGTTAGTTATCTAGTTTTATATCATTGGAGAAATAAAAGCATGCAGTCCTTTGCCCTTTTTTACTTGGAGTGTTTTCTTTTTATTATGAACGTTTGAAGGTATTCTGTATTCTGGGTACCCATATTCTAGACACAAGTCTTTCAGCAAAATTTTTGCCCACACCCTGGAACTTGCCTCATCTTAATCTCCTTTCCTACTTTCTTCTGTCCCCCTTCTTTCTGTCTCTGTCTGTCTCTCTGTCTCTCTCCCCCTCTCCCTCTCTCCCCGCCCCCGTGTGTGTGTATCTCTCTCTGTCTGTCTTGCTCTCTCTCTTGTGAATCCAGGGCATTCACACTGAGATATATCCTCAGCCTTTGTTTTTGTTTTTTTTGTTTGTTTTTATGGAGATAGGTTCTTTTTTTCTTCCTGTCTAAATTGCCCAAACTTCTGATCCCCTGCCTTAGCCTCCCAGAGTGTTCAAAAATCGTGCACTGAGGCTGGGGAGATAATTCAATGGCATGAGTGTCCAGCTTCCAAGCACAAAGCCCGGGTCTAATCCTCAATAGCTGTATATAAAAATAAATAAATAAATAAATTTGTGTACCACCACACCAGATGGTCATCACCATCTGGTGCCACTTTTCATGGCTTATTTTTGAGAATAAAAGCCAGACAAATGACTCTAAGTGCTAGATTTGAAATTAATTTTCACTTTAATGATTAATCCATCTATCAAGACTTATTTTTTGTATAACTCTGAAAGCTTTAGTTTTTACAATTAAAGCTATAGAATTTTGACTGACAAAATTTTTAAGCTTGGGCCAGCGAGATAGCTCACTGGATTCAGCAACTGGTTAGGCAAGCGCAGGGATTGAGGTTCGATGCCCAGCACCATATGTGCTGAGCCAGCACTGAGACCAGGTATGGTGGTACACACCTTTAATCTCAGTGCTGGGGAGCCTGTGACAGGAGGATCCCTATGAGTCTGAGCTGCGTAGTGAGATCCTGAACAAACTACATTTTTTAAAAAAAGAATTTCTAAAATTTTTAAGCTCATCACTTCCTAAATAATGTTCTGTAGTACATAGACACTCAGTAAGAAATGAATGCAGTTTCTAAGGTGAGCTACATTTGTGAATATTATTTTGCTTTATTTTTTGCTCTCACATCTATAAGGCATGCCACTTCTGTTTTGCAAGTAATATCCATTTAGCCCAGCGGTATTAGAAGCTTTTTCTCCATGGAACAACCTTACCAAGGTTCTACAATGTATATTTCAGAAGTATTTTAATCTATCCTCTGAGCTAGGTTTATTTGGTTCACTGCACTGTGTATATTTGTCCTTTAGATCAAGAAAAAGGAGTAACGTGTAGTTTTTAAAATTCTAGATCCCTTGGGCTGGGGAGATGGCTCAATGGAATAAGCGCTTCTCTGGCAAGCGCAAGGGCCTGAGTTCAACCCTGGTTCCACAAAAAAAAAAAAAAAAAAATCATTAAAATTCTAGATCCCAATATATGACAGTAGAGAAGCCTGAAGCACAATACATTTCTTCTGTGATACTTTTTTCTATTCAATCTTTCTCATTCATGAAGTTGACTTTTGTATACATGTTATAATTACAGAGAGAACCAAATCAGTTAAATAAATGGCATGTCTTTATATCCACCTCACTGAATACTATGGTTTTTCATTGGTCTGGCTCTAAAGTCAGATACTCTGTGTAGTTGTAGTTCCTCTCTAACTCCAGTGTTATCTGGTGTGTATTTATTACTTGTCATTATTGCTACTGATCCATGAGAAATTGAAAGTGTGTGTGTGCATGTATGTGTGTGTGTAGAACTCAGTGATGGCATGTTAGGGCTTCAGGAGACAGGTTCTGTGACTAGGGAAGAGAATATGTTGTGGGAAAGACAACTAGCAAGGTTTTGCACCAAGGCAAGAGATGGCAAGTAGGGAAGTCTGCATAAGAGTAAAAGGCAAAATATATGTATTGCTACTTTACTATTCTTTGTTTTATATTTTAGGGAAGGGTCTAAAGGGTATTCAGGGTCTCACTACTAGATCAGACTCATAGTAATCCACCTGTTTACAGCCTCCCACCTGCTGAGATTACAGGTGTGCACCACCATGCCCAGTCTCAATTGCCATCTCAGTGGGCCCCAGGGGTGGGGCCAGAATGGCAGACTCAGGGATCGAACCTCCGCCCCTGTGCCTGCTTGCAGGTGCTTTAATCCACTGAACTACTTGCTTGGCCCTTATTACTTCTGATTTTATCCCTAAACTTGTAACTCTTCAGAGTAGCTATGTTTTAATCAAGAAGTGCTGCAGAATTTTAAAACTAAAATAATAGTCTTGTTTACTATAATTTTTCAAACCTACACATTTACAAGATGATTTTATAGCAAGGAAATTCTAGACAGAATGAAGTGCAAATAAGTACTTTTTAAAATTACCTTTTCAATGTTTAAATTCCAAGCTACTTGACTTCTCTAATTGTATTTTCTTCTGGACAGGCCAATAATTCTTTAAATAGGTCCTTTGACGTATTTGAGTCCTTTAACTTGTGGCAGTAACAATGCACATTGAAGCAAAGATGAATGAAGCCTTCTATCTTAAAACTGATTTTTAAATGTAGATGACTTGTTAAACATAATGAAGTAAATTAAGACAATCATTTTATATTACAGTAAAGGAAGGCACCACAAAGGTTACAAGGGTGGCCTAATAGAGGAAGATGAAGTTTATATTATACTATTATTTATTCCCTTGTCCTAGAACCTGGTACCTACCAAGCCTGGTCCAAGTATCTGTTGGTATCAGATGAATGAATAATTAAATAGGTAGATGGATAATTAATCAGTCAGAAAGTGTCTCTAGGGAGGTATTATTTGAAACAAAACAAGAATAATGAAAAAGAGCCAGCAATAATAAGAAATAGGAAGTTTCTTTCCAGGAACAAGATAAACAGTGTACTGTCCTAGTTTATAGCAGTGAATTCAAACTTAATTGTAAAATAAATGAAAAGCCTTCAAACAATCTGGTAGAATCTCATCTATTTGAGCTTTATAAAAAACATATAAAGTTTGTAATCTTATTATCTTTACTTTGTGGGTAAACTGAACCTACAAATAACAAAGTAACTTAGCCAGAGTCACAAAGCTGGTAAGAATGAAATTTGGGATTCGATTATAAGAAGTTCAGCTCCAGAATCTAGCTTTCAGGAGTATTCAGTTTTATTAAAGATCCAAAATATATACTGTGATATGTACAGTAAATTGGAGAACAGGACCTGGATTATTAAATCAGCAAGAAAGAGGCTGGAAATAATTTAATAGACTCACTTTTTAAAACAATTTCTAATAGTGCCTTAGTAAATCAATAGCATAGGCTCTCTGAGTGGTGTCGGAGAAAAATTGTCTTTGTATACTAAATTATTGTTCAAAATAATCTAGTTTTTTATTTTAATAAAGTCTTTGAATATATGGAACTCTAAAACTTAATGTAATAATGTCTTGAAAGAGGAAAACTGTTACAAACTGACTCTGAGCAGCCTAGTTTTGTTGTCCACTTAAATTGTGACTATAACTTGCAGAATTTACTGAGTTGAAAATCTTTATTGGCATTTTGTAGCAAACTTATCAGTTTTCGGTGTTTGGGACATACTGTATAACCAGAAACAATGTAGGAACAGTGATTGTCCTATGACAAGTTCCAAATAAAGAACAAGAATGAATAGAAGAATGAAAGCATGTTTGTATGAATGAATGAATGAATGAATGAATGAATGAATGATTGATTGAGGGAATGAAGGCTAGCAAGAAAATCAACATAAAACTCCTGTAAACTCACAAGACTTACTGTGTCAAATGTACATTTGTGGTATTTATTTATTTATTTATTTGCCTGCATGCTGAAGATCAGCCCCAGGGCTTTGAATCTGCAAGCTAAGCCTTCTGCCACTGATCTAAATCCTCTCTCCTGATCACTTCTGAATTTGTTTTATTTTTTATTTTTTATTTTTTGGTACTAGGGATTGAACTCAGGACCTTGCACTTGTCAGGCAGGTATTTATGCCATTGAGCTGTCTCCCTGGCCCAAACGGAATATTTCTAATTCTTAACAATTTCCATGAAGTTTGAGAAACTGAAGAATTTCTTGTGGGTATTTCAATAAATAATGTGAGCTGCGATATGACAGTGATGTGTAAGTGTTTTGTTTACCATTTTCTACTTCCACCTCAATAAATATCTATCTTAAATAACCGGAGTAATATTTTTGTTGTGTTCTGTTTAGTTTTTGTTTTCTTATGGTACTGGCAGTTGAACTTCAGGGCTATACACACATCTTTTTATATTTTTTTGATACAGAGTCTCACTGAGTTCCTTAATCTGGCCTTGAACTTGTGATCCTCTTGCTTCAGCCTCCTGCGGCATGGTATTTAAGTGTGCAAGAGCCTTGAGAAATTCTTCTTTGGTCTAGAAGTATTTCTTACACAGTGGGAAAGTGTTTTGCCAGTTGTTCCTCAGAAAACTAATACCTAGAATTTATGAAAATTACACTCCCTCAAATAAAAAAAAATGGGCAAGTGAAATGAACAGACATTTCTCAGAAGCACAAATGATCTCTCTCTCTCTCTCTCTCTCTCTCCCTCCCTCCCTCCCTCCCTCCCTCTTATTTTTTCAACATCTCTGACCACCAGACAAATGTAAATTAGAAGGGCTTACCGGATAGCTCAGCTGTTTAAAGTGCCTCTTGCACAAGGGCAGTCAGGCACACGGGACCTCAGTTTAATCCTCAGTTTACAAGCCACGCCAGACCTGCCCCTTAAGGCCACCTGAACTAGCAGAAAAACAAAACAAACAAACAAAAAACCCTCTTCTTAAAAAGATAAAATAAACTGTTTCCATTTTTTCATAAAAATATAAAGTAAAATAAAAATTAAGGGCTGGCCAGATAGTTCAGTGAACTAAAATGCCTGTTTAGGCAGAGTACAGCGGCAGGGGTTTAATCCCTGGCGTGCAGTGCGGGCCCCGCCCCAAGGGCTCACTGAGACTGTAATTGAGACTGGGCATAGTAGCGCAAGCCTGTAATCCCACATGAATGCAGCTGGATCACTACCAGTCTGGTCTACATAGTGAGACCCTGTAGACCCTGTCGACCCTGCCTAAATTCATAAAAAAGTAAAATAATGTAAATTAGAACAATACTTGTGAATCCCTCCTGCCCCATAAAGAATGACTGTCATTAGAAAATCCAGTAGTAATAAATGCTGTCAAGGCTGTGGAGCAAAAGGGCAAAGGACGCTTCTTCTTTGTCGGTAGGCGTATGATCTAGTGTAACCCCGGTAATCAGCCTATAGAGACATTCCATTCAATCCAGCTCTTCCCCTCCAGGTATCTCCCTGAAAGAGTTAATGACATCATATTATAGTTTAAATGCAAAGCCACACAGCACAATTCATAATAACTCAGTCTGGGAAGTGACCTATATATCCATCACCCAGTGAATGGAAAAAGTGGCATTTTACCCAACAGAGTACTATTTTGCCATAAAAAAGATAAATGTAAGTCATTTGTAGTGAGATGGGTGCCCTTTGAGGTCATGATGCTAACTAAAACAAATCAGACACATGATCCTAAATGTACATGGTTTGTTTCTCTTATAGAAGAAACCCAAGACATAAGGAATAAAATAAAAGATAACAGGATATAATTAAATCTTTTACAAAGTAGAATGGGGCCAAGAGATGGAGGGCAGGAATTCAGACATGTTATGCATGTGTGCCACCTCTGAGGAGGAGGCATTTTGCACAGTTAACATGTACTAATTAAAAAAAAAAAATAGATCTCTAGATCTTTTTTTATTTTATTTTATGTATTTGGGTCTCACTATGCAGCTTGGACTCAGAGTGATCCTCCTATTTCAGCCTCCTCAGCACTGAGATTACATGCATGTGCCACGACGCCCAGTCTTGGTGGCCAGCTTGGTGACCTGGAGCAGGGCCAGCACAGCCTGTGCTATGGGGGATCAAACGCAGGTCCTTACACTTGCTAGACAGGCACTTAGACCTCCAAGCTATCTTTGCAGCCAGATTTCCAGATCTTTTAATAAATGTTTTCCAGAAACATTTAAAAAGTTGATCAGAAAATGCATGTGCCTTTGTAAAATCTGCTAATTGTAGAAAATAGAACTAAAGTGATTTTGGCAATGCCAAATTTAGGGATTAAAGAAAGCCCAGAGCCTTCTTACTGCACATGCATATATTGTCCTCTGTCACTTGATCTGTCCTTTAGCAACCTCTTACCACACCCACAGTGAAGCTGTATGGGAAAGAAGAAATGGCATGAAAAACATGTTTGGAATTTTTTCTCTGTAGAAGCTTTTTAGATACCAATGAAAAATGTGGCTAAGCATGGAATGAAATAAGACTTTAAAATTTTTTCAAAACCCATTTTTGGAAAAAATATAATTTCATATTAAGAGGAGACTGTATAAAACAATATTTATTGCACTTATAATATTTAAAATGAGTTTAGTATATTTAAGTCAGTAATCCCCAACCTTCTCACTAGGGAATAGTTTTCTGGAAGATAAGAAGTGGAAGGAGGTCAAGATTCGAGTCTTACAAGGAAAGAGACCTCCGTGGTGCTTGGGCTGCACAGTTTCCAGGAGGTTTCATAGTCCCGTGAGAATCCCACACCAGGATGACCTGACAGGAGGCGGAGCTTAGGCGATAATTCCCCTGATTGGCTGTAGATACAGATGACGCTCAGCTCACTTCCTGCTTGCAGCTCCGTACTCAGAAGACACTGGTTCTAGTTAGTGGCCCAGTTATTGCGGATCTCCGTTGTACGTCACGTGAGATTTACTTTGAAAAATCCTACTATATTTTTTCAGGCCATTTCTAAAAAAGATAGTTTAAATAGAGAATTTTCCTTTGATTTAATTTGGTTGCTGTAACAGCTTAAAAATTAAATAGCTATATATTTATATAGTTATATATGGTTTTTATAGGTATGCATAATTACATACATGATCGAATACATGAAGTGTGATAAAATATATGGCAAATGTTTAAATTAAAAATAATTATTATACTAAAAGCCACATTGCCGTTACTGTCAACATGCTCCCTCTTTTTTTTCAAACACACTTATCTCAGTGTTCTTGCCACTTTCTGAAGAAGTTCTGGAAGTCCTCTTTTGTGAATGACTACTTGCACTTCGTATTTATATACAATATATCTAAAAAAGGCCAACTATTTGGTGATCAAGTAATTTTTCCACTTTCCAACACAGTTTATTTTAATGCTATGGTAGAGGTAACTGTGTCTTATTTACCCCGAACTCACTGACATACCAGAATATTTGATAAAGAGAAAGAAAAATTGTATCCATATGTAAGAACTCATACATTTGTTAAGATATTTGCCCCAATGAGGCTATGTTTGGGTTTTATTATTTTTTTCCAGGATTTTTATTTTTTCTATGAAAAGAGTCAGTTTTATAAAATTGCCCCTAGTGAGTTTGACTGAGTTTTAATAATTTGCGGGGTAAAATAGCCTTGAATGAGTCCTTTCATACAACACTGAAAGAATATATATGTATTCCATTACACACACACACACACACACACACACACACACACACAGAGAAAAACAGAAATATGATCCAGTCTAAAACCAACAAGAGCTAGAAATAATACATGAAACCTTTATTTTTTAAATTACCTATTCTTTTACTTAATTGGTAAAAATGAGTTGTTTAACACAATATAAAACACAAATTTATAGGCACATTCGATAATGCTCCAAGGTTTTAGTTTCAGCTGAAGTTCATAGAGTTAATAAATTAAACATATACTTCATCTTCATCTTCATATTTCACAAGAAAATTGTACTTGTTTTGTCTGCTTAAAACTTTAGAGCTTTTAAAGTGTGGTTATTCTAAGAGCATTTTTAAGGGATTTGGATTTTCCTTTTCCTTTTCTTTTCTTTTTTTTTTTTTTTTTGCATATTTGTTTTGTTTGTATATGTTTTTAGGCCTGTCACCTGCGTTGGAAATTTGATTATCTTTGTGAGAAATAAATGTGACATTCATGCACCTCAATATTTAAATGGCAATGGAATACCCATCTCTGGCATAACTAAACAAAAAAAGGGAATATAAATGAAGGACCATTTTGTATCTGTGTATATAAAATAGGATAGATATACAACTACTTTCTCTTAATTCAATGAGAAGAAAGATTGGTAATAGTGTTTGGACAGGATATCATATCTGCATCTTGGACTATGAATACCACTATGAAGACCACAATATGCAATGTATTAATTATTATAACTGTCTTATTCATCTGCTTTGAAACTGTCTCATTGCTATTTGTTTCTCAATAAAGTTAATAAAAAAATAGATGCTACATTGGAAGGTGCCAAGCATTTCTATGTTAATAAATCACACAGCTTTTGCCTTGCTGATCTTCTACTCTTACTGCACATCCCATGCTTCCCTTCACCAGTGAGTGCCAGTAATGTTAAAGTGTGGATTTTTCAATCATTATGCAGAAAATCAGTCTAAACTAATATGGATTCTGTAGCCTCCAGGCCATGCACATGTGGTACACATTACTCTAAGTAATAATGCATGAAGTTTTGTTTTAATTATAAATTTGATCAGATTTTGTAAATTGTTTGGGCTGGTTGAGGGATGGATTTTCCCACTGTAGTTTAATAGAAAGTAACCACATACAAAGTATATGGGGTGTATTATCTGAATTATACTTCTCTCAAAGAATTAAAATGCATTAGCCCTTAACGTGGTAATTCATATGTTTAAAATAAAAGTTAACCTTTACTGAGTCCTTTCTAGGTGCCATGGTCATATAATTAAGGAAAACTGAATGCCACAGCAGTAGGGCATTTGCATCAGATTGGCCTTTAGAGCTCACATGCTTAACTCCTGTATTATGCTTCATTAACAGGTCAGAAAATACACAGATCCTCTGGGTTGGTGGTTCCAACATTAGTTATTCTTTTTAATTAGTTAATTTGATATGGTGTTTTGCTGTGCAGCTTGGACTCATAGTTATCCTCCTGTGTCAGCCGCTCCAGTGCTGGGATTACAGGCATGCACCAACATGCCCGGTTTTGGTGGCCAGCACAGTACGCTGTACTGGTGATGGAACCTGGGTCCTTGTACTTGCCAAGCAGGCACTTAGCCCACTGAGCTATCTCCCCAGCTCTAATATTAGCTATTCTTCTATAGACCACAGAGCTAGAATTATATACTTAATAAATATGTGTTGAAAAAAGGTATGAATAAATGAATGGGTGGGTAAAGGCAGAAATCAGTGGTACTAACAAGATATATTAATTGAGAATTGGGTAGGCCTAAACATCTGATGCAAAAATTACTGTATATTTTGAGGTAATTCCATGACTGGCATTTTATTTAGTTTTTGGTGATACCAGGGATCAAGCTCAGAGCCTTGTGCTTGTCAGGCAAACACTTATTCCACTGAGCTATCTCCCCAGCCCCCAATGACTAGCATTTTAAAGAATTATTATTTTACAATATTAATCAAGGATTTTAAGGGAAATTAAATTTTTCTCATATTCCACAGTTTTAAGGAAAGTGCATACTAGAGAGTGGGAAGTAAATTTTGAAAAAAAAAATCATTATATTAACTACTACCATAAGTCCTATGAAGAAACATGAAATCCAATGTATGTTGCTTTTTCCTTAACAATACAGGCAAGTGCCAAACATCTGATCCTTAGTTCAGACTCAATTATTATTTACTGTTAAAAGTCACACATGAGAAAAAGCCAAGGGTCTGATTTGCAAGCAGTGACCCCAATTTTAAACCATGTTAAACCGCTGGATGACTGTAGTACTGTTTTCCCTCTCTTAACTCATTTCCACATTTGTAAACCAAGGATTGTGTTATTTCTATGGATTATTTTTAATAGTGAAAGAAATAGAGTACAGGAAAAGTCTTTACAAAACTGTGAAGCACATTCCTGAAAATGTGTTCTGAGGAAAACTGTTTATTTCTCTTTAATCAGAGAAGTTCTCTGACCAAACTCTTCAGGAAACATTTAAGTTCAATTTCTTGCCTGCTGGGCTTTCCCAGACTGTTACATATGACTGTGTCCTGGGAAAATCCAAGAAATGATTATATTATGCAGACTTAATAGGCTTATTTTACTCTATCATCACTTCTTCCTAAGAATAACTCACAGGAAAATTATTTAACCACTGCTGAGACCAATCTGATTGTATTATTAGTAATAGTAATAAAAAATGAAAATTACCAATAAAAGTCACAAAAGTACCATGTAGTCAAGATAGACAAGATATCCTGCATGAAACTAAGGGAAGCTTTGTAAGCTTATAAAGGCAAAGTGTAAGATTAGCAGATTGATTGTCATCGTGATACCAAAATCAAAAGAGAATCATGAAAAATACTCTAAACCCAAGTGTGGGAACCTCATTATCATCCTTATCAGAAGTAGAGAGCTTGTCCAAGGCAGGCTGAGATTTCCAACTCTGGAGTATCTGAATCTCTCCCTATCTGGAGCCTTCTCCTTGATTAGTGCTTGTGAAATGTAACTTCACTGCTAAGCCTGAGCTGTGGAGACTAAGGTTGAGGGATGGAGCATCGGCCAAGTGAATGGAGTTCAGGTAGTAATCAAAACTTGTGAATGAAAAAATATATATCCAGTTAACTCAAGCAGGGTTAATTCTAAAGAATCATTTTTTCCTGTTAAATTGTCTGAGGATTTAAAATAAGTGTATGAGCAAGCTAAATTCTCCTGGGAACCATAACACAGAAATGTAGATCTTGGGAAGGATCCCACGGGCGAGAAAGTCTAGGACCCATGGTAACTCAAAAAAACACTCACTTCCTTTGTCCTACCCAGAAGTAAAGGGCCAAAGGTGACATCTGTCCTGCCAAAAAGGAAAGCTTTGTGAAGTTCTCAGAGATAGCCAAAGCATACTCCCAAGCTCTTAGCTGTATTCTCTGTAGTATAAAAACGTTCTCTGCCCCTCATAAAAACTTCAATAAAATCACCATCACTAGATAATGCCTTGGAAAGAGGGATTGATGTGGGACTGGAGGTAAAAAGATAGGTTCTGGTATCTCCAATGAGAACATTTAGGAAACCATGGCCCAAATTGGACTGAGTGGTCTACTTGTAAATTAGAATGAAGGATACATTTTTTCCAACATCACCAATTTAGGTCATTCAAGACCCCAAACTATGCTGCACACCCTGGAGAGCCAAGTGACACAGTTGGAGAGTATGAGAGATATTAGCTTTTTTGGTCATAAGCCCCTGATCCAAAGCACACTTCTATTCCCATTTCTAGACGGCATATGACTTTCCAATTTCCGTGACAACTGGAGGCTGAGGGGAAGAACACCAGGGGATAGGAGCAGTCCACGAAAAGAGCTAATCAAGGGTGGGGATGGCTTCAGCTCTCAGCTGTGCATCTTCCCATTCAGAGAGCCTGCCCTCTGGTCAGCTTGGAGGCAAGGAGAACAAGCAGGACAGGCTTTTCCTCAGACAGGGAATTCTAGAGCGAGGAAGCATAACTATAAAAAAATTATAAAAGAGAAATGTATGACAATAGAAACATCATAGCCTTCTAAATACATACTGCTTGTCATGACATACCAATTATTGCCATACTGTCTCTCAAGTAATGTTTGTTTAAGAAAAAAAAAAAGGCTAATAAATGAAAGAAAGAGACAAGTAAAAAAAGTCTCAGGACTGTCCTGCTACAATGCTGTATATGGTTAGATTTCTAAATTTCTGTGTAAAAATAAATTGTTTATTCATATTTTTATATATTTTTAATTTTTCAAATTTTTTTCTCCATATTCTGTAGAGACTTAAAGTTTAACATATCAATACTAGATGGAAAAATACCTGTTCCATGTTATGCCTAAGATGTTTGATATTCAGACAGTTAGTGAGGTTAAGCTTAACAGCATAAGTTGTATGGTAATAACAATAAACTTCTCTTTCCTCTCCCTTGTGGCACTCTTGTCACCTCTCTGCTGGTTTTGTCAGGAGCTTCCTACTCTACTGTACAACATGCACTTAGCAGGGAAATAAGATTTCAATAAAATAAAATATCAACTATGTAATGAATGCTTAGGAAACATATCAACCTTTAAATATCAGCTGTTTACTTGTTTATAAATCCTAAAGAACACCAAAGATCCAAACTTACATGAATTACAATGTAAACACAAACAAAAGCCTACCACAGAAATAACCTTTTGCCTCAAATGTCGCATCCTCAGGCACTTTTCACACTTGCAAGGTGCTTGTTACGTACACGAGTATTGCTCACACTGATAGCAGATACGTTTTATTTTCCTAATTGTTTTTCAGAGAAAAACATGTTAACATGTTTTTATTTCCCTGTTGGTGTAGCAGGTGTTTATGATGCTACACCTGCACGTTCACCTATCAGCTCACTTGTGTCCTCCAAAATTTTTTGTGTAGTTCCCTGGGGAGAGGCATCTTGTTTTTCCTCTTGTAAATGATCTCTTAGGAACTCTAGTCCCAATCCTCTAAGAAAATGTCTCTACTATTTTGCGCTACTCATTTTCTTTGTAAACATCAAGCTATTTAGGCCATGCATATTTAGGATCAAGTAAAAGCCATTGGCCAATGATTTGTGTCTCAAGGGCCATCCTAGTTGCTGCATAACTCATCAACAGCATCTACTCCACATTCAGTTTTGTTGTAGCAAGTTTCCATCTCAGGCTTGCGTTCTGTTGACATTTCACTATCAGTATTTCCACCATGTTGCAATGTTAACAATTAGCAGTGCCGCCATGCTTTTCTTTGCCATATATAAAGCCCATGTTGTGTCTTTCTGAAATCCAAAGGTCACACTATGCAATTCTGTTTATAAATCATGACATTTCATTTGAAATTTTTTCTGATTTAATTTTATCTTGAGTAAAAACAGAAGCAAAAATACAAAAAAAGACAGAAATAGGATAACATACAACAATCCATATTTTACAAATTTTCAAAACAGGAATAGCTAATTAACAGTCGTTGTTTATTATCTATTTGTATCATCAAGTCTGTTGCTCAGATTAACAGATATAGTTATGCGAGATTGGACAAATAATTGAATATTAATGCTTGCTCTTGAGAAATCTTAATTCTTTTTCCTTCTCTTTTTACAAATTTATTTCAAAGAGAGTCATTTGAAATTTCTGCTTTGTTCCTGTGTGTAATTTCCATGCTGGTTAACTTGTGCTGTGGTAGCAAATGTAGCAAATGTGACACTCATTGGAACCTGGTAAACCCATTGTAGAATGTCACATTCCCATTAGTTTGGGAGATGGGAGCAGCAAGTCTGTTCCCAATATCATTTGGTTTATTACTACATGAATAAAGACCTGATGGCTGAGTTCCAGGATGAAAGTCTAAACTGAAAGCATAATAAGTCTTCACATATACAAAAGACCAAATTCTCATGCCATATTTTGATCCATCTTTTTTCTATAAATCTTTTGCATTCCTGCGATCACCATGAGAATTCTGTGCTGAGTTCAGCAGGCCTATTAATTCTTTCAGTTCAGCTAGTGAGGTGTCATCATAAGTAGATTTTTTTTTTAAATTTTATTTATTTATTTATTTATTTGA
>NW_004524640.1:837790-839302 GCF_000260255.1 Octodon degus
TGTGGCCAGCTCAGCCCACCAGGGGGCGGGGCTGGCTGGCATGTGGTGCTGGGGGATCGAACCGCGGTCCCTGATGCTTTGCCAAGCTTGTTCCAAGTAGGTGCTTTAGACCACTGAGCCATCTCTCCAGCCCAATAAGTAGATTTTTGAGTATGGATATTGGTAAATATGGAATGTTTTCCTTCATTTTTGCCTTGGTGTATTTCAGAGCATCTTACAGCATTTCATCTGTTATGATTTCCAACACTGAATGGCAGTGCTGTCATTCTGTACAATATGCTTCCCCTGTGTCAAGCCATTCACGATGTTTTGGATCTAGTTCTAGGACAGAATCATTCCTTTCAGTTGCATGACGCTTTTGCAACATTTCAACTAGTCAAATATATACTCACATTGTTGTGTTTCTCATCATCTGAATCAAGGAGATGTGCACTTCCTGTGTCTGTATCAGTAGATTCGTGCTCCATTTCATTTCACTGTCACAGGAACTTCAGCTCATGTGGCCAGTGTCAAAGCCATCACCATAGTCATCACCAACCCCCACCACTCTTCTGTTATGAAAACCTGTATTATCCATAATGGATCATCCTCATCATCTAAGCATGAGTAATCTGATGATTCACTTTGACCTCCTCCAAAACTTGCCAATCTTGTTTTTCACATGCCTTTGTACTGATTTGGGATTCTTCAACCAGAGAGGTCAAAAAAACAAACAAAAAACCCAAACTGTTTTCTAACAAATCTTGGGGTGGCATGGGTCTATTAGACCCTCTGTGATACTTGAGCAACAAAAGCAAAACTAGTTAGATGGAGCATAAAGTTTGGCCCAAATTCCTCTTGACACTTTCACTCATATGCACACCGTTTACCATTCATCATACCAACTGGCTAAATGCATAGATTGCTTCCTGTATCCCTCAGAAAAAGGAACTGGGATGCACAGCCAGTTGGTATAGTGCTAAAGTACAAATTTACAGTAGAAAAGTAAGAGATAGGTCTGTGGGAACCAGACTTAGTCCCTAGGGATTGTGCTGCTCCTTGAAAGTATTGTACTTGCTCCTCCCCCAGCATCTTTACATCTGCTGCTGCTTCTGCCTGGTATCTTCTTTCTGTACATCTATGTATTTGACTTTTTGATTTTATCTAGTTCTGTGGTAAAATGACATTTTCTCACCAAGGACTTACTTATATACTCATGGATTTACTTGTATAAATGTCACTCTCCTCCCAGCCTCCCCCTACCATTGCCTACTCATTCTCCATCCCCTCTCTGTGCTCTGACATAGCTATATCATCACTTTGTAGATCATATTTTATGTATGTGTCATCTGTCTTCCAACACTAGAATAGGAGAGGCAGGTGATGAGAGGTGCATTTTGTATTCTTCACTTAGATGTAACTTGGGTCTAGAGTAGGGTTTTGTACATAATAGGCATTCCGTAAACATTTTCAATGAAGTATGAAATAATTGAGCTGTATGATATTCATGCTTTTTCGTATAATTTTTATGTT
>NW_004524640.1:840337-841336 GCF_000260255.1 Octodon degus
CTCTCTCTCTCTCTCTCTCTCTCTCTCTCTCTCTCTCTCTCTCTCTCTCTCTCCATTGTATTTATATCATTTTTACCTACCTAATGATGAAATCATAAGCATTATTCTTTCACAAAGAATATCATGGCATACTTCATAAACTTTCTAACCCTTTTCCAAAATTGCTTAGGCATCATGCCGGTATTCATTTATCTTGAAGTTTTAGTCTACATGGAGTAGATTACAGAAGGAAGAAAATCCACAGATACTCCTTATGTTTCTCATTGTTCCTAATCCATTAATGTCTCTTATATAATTCCATGATCTAATCAGAAGTCTGGTTGGTCATCTGCAATTTAATACTAATCCTATGTCTTTGATTGAAAAGATCTTTTTACTTCTTAACTGACATAGCTTCAGTTGGCACCTGAAACTTGTTGACTTCATTGTACATGCTGTATTTACTGTTCACTGTAATTGACTAATATATTTCATTTGCTATAGTTACTAATCAGATAGTACAGATAGGAAATCATCTGTGTAGGAGTTTGTAAAATAGCACTGTGTTTCTGCTTATACAAGAATGCTTATGGTGACCATTTGGTCAGCTCAATTTAAATAGTCTCTAATACGTAGTTTGTTTATCACTCACTGGATGAGGATGACCCTTCCCCATATATAACACTTTTGTTTTGTTATGCTCTCCCCAAAAATCAGGCTTAGACAGTGTCTTTTGCTTGTTTGTTTATTTGTTTTATATTCAACCTAGAGGCACTCTATCATGGAGCTGCATCCCAAACCCAATTTTATATTTTCATAATTTTGAGACAGGTTCTTCTTTTTTTATGAGCAGAATATATTTATTGAGAGAAAGAAAGCTCCTGTCCTGAGAGAGGGACAGGAGGGGGGTCCGAGTGGGTAGTTCCCCGGGAAACTGTCTCTTCCAGGGACTTTTATAGTGTAAAACCATGTGAGGCTAAGGTAGAGAGAATGGGAACTCGCTTAGGTGGGCAGGAGGTG
>NW_004524640.1:842376-849888 GCF_000260255.1 Octodon degus
GATGCACCATAGAATTTATCAAATTATTCTAGTCCTGATAGCTTAAACTCATTAGTAAGGAGGATAATAGTAATAATAGTCAATTTTTATCTTTTTGCCAGAAGATTCTGATAACTCATCTCACTAGAAGTGTAGTGCAAAAATGTTATCCCTTTAAAGTGTCTCATAGCAGCCAGCCACCTAGTCATAGTAGACATCCACAATATCTCAATAATCCAAATGGTTGAAATGTGTCAGGAATTGCTGTGATAGTACTAGTGAACAGCTAATTGAATGTTTTTAACTTATTTATAAATCATGCTAAGTATTTCATTGATTAGTATTTGTGAACTGCATTGTAGTCACCTTTAAATTACTTTAATGAGTAGCTACTTCAGAGATCATGCCAATGAATCAAAACCTTTTTTAAAGAATAAAAAATAGTGATAGAAAAAAACAGTGTTAGAAATGATACGATTTCACTAAACAAAGTAATAGAAATTCAACAATGGTTACTGCATTGTTATGATGTTATCTTCAAATTAGTTGTTCAGAATACCAGATATAAACATGTAAGATTCATTTAAGCAAAACAAAACAGCAAAAAGAAGTTTTAAGAAATTAAAGAGGAAGAAAGAAAAAATAATCAGAGTTAAAAAAAACAACATTCACTGCTTCTTTTAAAAGACCAGCAGAAGTCGACAATACAGTTTCCCAAATTATTCTGTATATATACTTAAGTATATCTTTTTCCCTTCTTTCATTTATCTATTTCCTCATCCCAGTTTTCCTTTTCTATTGAACAATTTCTTTCCCTTTCACAGTATCTGTTATACCTTTTAGATTTTTATTACTCTATCAGGTTCTCACACTAGCGAGATAATACAATGTTTGTACATGTGGATTAATTTCACCTACATATATAGTCTCTAGTTGTTTCCATTTATCTACAAAAACCTTGAATTTATCTTTTTTATAGCTTAATAATACTGCATTGTGTAAAAATACCATATTTTTCTTATCCATTCCTCAGTTGATGGGCATTTGAGTTGTTTCCAAGATTTAGCTATGGTGAATTGCACTGCTATAAACATGGGTGCACATATATTGCTGTGGTTTGACAATTTCAGTTATTTTTGGAAAATTCCTGGGAGGAGAATAGCTGACTTGAATAGGACCTCCAATCCTAGCTTTCTGAGGAGCCACCATATTGCTTTCCATAATGGTTGTACCAGCCTGCACTCCCACCAACAGTGGAGAAGGGTTCCTTTTACCACACAGTCTGTCCAACATTTGTTACTGGTTGACTTTTTGATGATAGCCATTCTTTCGGCATAAAGTGGTGTCTCCACATTGTTTTAGTTTGTATCTCTTGAATGACCAATGATGTTGAACATTCTTTCATATATTTATTTCCATTTCTATCTCTTTATTTGTGGATTATATATTCATCTCAGATGCTCATTTTTGGATTGGATCTTTGACTTTGGAGGCCTAATTGTTAAAAATTCTTTATATGCTCTAAATAGGAGTCCTTTTTCTGATGGACAGTCCACTATAATTGTCTCCCACTTCGTGGGTTTTCTTTTTACTCTGTTGGTAATTTATTTTGATGTGCAGAAACTTTAAAAAAAATGAGATCCCAATTGTTGATTACTTGAAATCCCTTCTTTTCCATGCAGTTTGATTTTTGTCATGAACTCTTAACCCTATGTCCTTAAGGCTTCTACCTACTTTCTCTTCCAGAAGATTTAATGTTTCAGTTTTAATATTTAAATCTTCGATGCATTTTGACTGTAGTTTTGTGCATAGTGCTAGACATGGGTCTAATTTTAGCCTTTGGCATATGGAAAGTCAGTATTTTCAGCACCATTTATTAAAGAGGCTGTCTTTCTTACAACGAACATGTTTGGCAGCTTTGTCAAAGATAAGGTAACTGAGTGTGCTTGCAATTGTTTATACAACTTCTAATCTTTTCCATTGATCCTCAGATCTGTCTCTATGCCAGTACCGTGCTGACTTTATCACAGTAGCTTTATAGTAAAATTTCAAGTCAGGGATTGTAATGCCTCCTGAAAATAAATTAAAACTCCTAAAAACTTAATGCATTAAAGAAATACAAACTACGTAAGCGTTTGGTTTTACACAATGAACATTTGGAATGATTTTCCCAGAATTGTTTGCTAGGTAAGTTGTATGTAAATAATTGTAATGATTCCAAAGGTTAAAATGATTGACAATGTCATCTTAAGAATGAATTGCTAGTTGGGTATAGTGGCATATGCCTATAATCTCAACACTGGGGTGGCTGAGGCAGGAAGAGGATTGTCATGAGTTAGAGGCTAGCCAGCCCAAGATATATAGTGAGTTCATGGCCAGCCTGGACTATACAGTGAGACCCTGTCTCAAAATAAATAAATAAGAATTGCTTAAAATAACATTAGTATATTTTTACTTACCTTCCATTACTGCCTCTCATGCAATTTGTTATAAAAGCCTTGAAAAGCCAAACTTAACTGCTGAATTATTGTGTATATTACATAATATTAGAAAATCATTGGACATTTTCTCTCTCTTTTTTTTTTTAATTTTAGGAAAGGGTCTACAGGGTGTTCAGGGTCTCACAACTAGATCCGACTTCTAGTGATCTGCCTGTTTACAGCCTCCCAAGAGCTGGAATTACAGGTGCGCGCCACCATGCCCAGTGTCTAAGAGTGTCCCGGGGACAAGGCCGGCACAGCAGGCCTGGGGATCGAACCCCCAGCCCTTGCGCCTGCTTGCAGACCCTTCAATCTGCTGAGGTCTTTGGTCAGCCCTGATATGACTGATTATTTTATTTTACACCAAATTTATATATTTTTATTTCCTATTTTAAAAATTATTAGAAAATTCTTGATTGGAATTAAGTTGAAGTTTTAGAAAAGTTTGGGTAGAAGTGAACACTTAGGGTTGGCCAAATAGTTCAGCGGATTAAAGTGCCTGCAAGCAGGAACAGGGGCCGGGGATTCGATTCCAGGCCCTACCTTGCCCGGCCCACCCCTGGGGCACACTGAGTTGGTGAACGTGAACAGTCCCACACTGGGACTGGGTGTGGTGGTGTGCGCCTATAATCCCAGCTCTTGGGAGGCTGTAAACAGGGCAGTCACTACAAGTCCGATTTAGTAGTCAGACCCTGAACACCCTGAATACTCTTCCCTAAAATACAGGGGAAAAAAACAAAACAAAACAAGAAAAAGAAAGTGAACACTTAATGATTTTATAGACTTGAGTGTTTTTGACCAGCGACATTGTGTGTTCACCAATAAAGGTTTTCCACTTCTATATAGTTTTCAAACATGTCTTGATAATGTTCAAAGCATATTATTTATATTCTTCCTTGTTATTATATCTGCTAAGAAGTCCCTGTACACAGAAAATCCAGTAATATGTATCTATATACCTCCACTCACAGTCTGTCTTGGCAGTGCTGCAGTTGTACGTTGCAAACAGTTTGTCAGCTGTTTCAGGGGAACAGTGAAAATACTGGAAAGGCAGCCCAGGTTCATTTTTCTCAGTTGCAATCCTTTATTTCTTTAAAGCTCTTCTTGTAAGTGTTATTGTCAATAAATAAATACCCTAGTTTCTAAGCAGAGAAGCTCAGAGGTATTTCAACTATCAGAATAACTTGATACTTTATATTATTTGTTATGAAAAATTAAAATTTGTGACTTTAGAGGTATATTTTATATTAAACACTGTTATTTAGAATTCTTTTTTTTTTTTTTTTTTTTTTTTGCTGAACCGGGGATTGAACTCAGGCCCTTGCGCTTGCAAGGGAAGCACTTATTCCACTGAGCCCTCTCCCCGGCCCCTGTTATTTAGAATTCTTAAACAAAACTAAACAAACAAATTACTCTCATGTTTTGTGATATTATCCAAATAGAATTGAAAATTATTCAAATCTAGCCTTCTGGTTCTTATTTATGACAGATTAAATTATACTATTGGATTAATCAGCATATTTTCCTAATAAACTGAAAGCTACTGGTATACAAATAAGGCTTCACAGGATTTAATGTCTCTCTAGAACATTCGTGATGAAGAACAGCAAAGCTAGACATTAGAAGATTCTTATTATCACATACTGTTATTAAGGTATCTTTAAAGTAAGTACAATTAGAAATAATATCAAACCAAAAGATTGTTTGTTCTGATCTGTCCATTCATTCAAAGCGGTTATTTAATAATTTACACTGAGAACACAGATTTCAATAGGGTACTTATTCTTTAATGAATAAAATATTTGTCATGTAAAATAATCCTGTAACTTACCATAATTATCATTTTATATTTGTAGCTCATGGGACATTCAGAATGGGACCACAAGCGTGGACCTCGAGGGTCACAGGTAAGTTTGCTTTCCTTTTTTTATATTTTTTTTTCTCACTGCTTTGAGCCATAGGTTTTCTGAAACTCAAGAAATAATAACAAGGAGAGGAAGGAAAAGGCAGAATAATCATGCCATTTGTTTTTATTGAAGTTAGCTGTAATTAAAATCTGGCTTTCAAACCCAAAGGCGATGCTAATATCTTCTTAGGAAAGTTCTTGTATTCCAGA
The DNA here is from genome assembly GCF_000260255.1 of Octodon degus. Classification (NCBI taxonomy): domain Eukaryota; kingdom Metazoa; phylum Chordata; class Mammalia; order Rodentia; family Octodontidae; genus Octodon; species Octodon degus. Next base: position 846,952 of record NW_004524640.1, read on the forward strand.
TCACTTGTGTTTATATGAACGTAGATTTTGTCTTCATCTTGTTTTTGTAGAATGCATTTCATCAGCAATACACTCTTCGCTTTCTTTGCTTCCTTTGATAATTTTTCCATGTACTTTTTTTACCCCTTCTATCTTCCTACTTTTGGTTAAATATTTTGAAATATAATCAGGGTGAACTGGACTAATTAGATGTCTCTAAATTAGCTGTCTTCATCTACGGGAAGTAGAAAGATGAAAGGACTTATTACTTTAGAAAAGAAACAAATCCTAAACCTTTCTATATTACCAGGCTGTTTTCATTGTCTTACTTTATGTCTTAGGCAAGGGGAAAAGGTTCCATGACGCATTTATGCTTTTTAATGACCTAATTAGACAATGTGGATTTGTTTTACTTCCATAATTACTTTGCCTGACAGAATAAAGGCTGAATTTTACACTAAGCAAATGTTCTGTCCTACTAGTGTATTTTTGTAAAGAAATAGAAAAGTAATTTTTTCTCATAGGCTATGTTTACCTAACTATAAATATGCCAAAAAAGTGGATGGAACTTTTTTTCTTCTGGTATTCACGTTTTGCATTTACTGTTAAAAAAAAAAACTATGAAAAAAATTGAATGCAGGGGCCTTGCTGGGTAGCTCAGTTGTTTAAAGCACTGCTTGGGCAAATGTAGCCAGGCAAACAGTACCGCAGTTTGATTCCCAGCTCCAAAAGCTGCACCAGACCCGTCCTTAAGGTAGCCTGAAGGAGCCAAAAAAAAAAAAAAAAATCTTTCTCATATTTTTAGACTAGCCATGGTGGTGTGCACCTGTAATCCCAGTACGTGGGAGACTGAAAACACTATGAGTCTGATCTAAGTAGTCAGACCTTGGTAAACCCTGTAGACACTGTCATAAATAAAAAAAAAAAAAAAAAAGAGCACAGAGTTTAGTGAATGTAAGTTCATTGCAAATGGTGAGTTACTCAAAAGCATGTTTTGTAAATTACATCCACCTATGTTGTCATAAGTTTGTGTGGATTAATGCATTTAATTTAGGTCTCTGGGAAAGGAAAGCAAAGTTAGTCAATCGTTTTTCATTTTGTCTATTATCAATTTGATTAGTGTCTTATTATACTGTCCAAAAGAATGTTATCTGCACTTCCACATCCCCTACATCATTTGCTGTAGTAGTTCCCCCTCTGTGCACATCTACAATGTCTTAAATCAGAATTGTGGGGAAATTAACATAAATCCCTTGTGGTTCTAAAGCAATAGCCCAGCAAAGATAAGCATGAGTAAAGAAGTCCTTGGCTTCTGATTGTTGTCACCAAGATGTTTTGATATTTGAAACCTCTAAGCACCTTGTTGAGGGCATGCCCATTCAGAGTGATGTACCAGGTGTATATTAAAATGACTGCTTAAGGTACTATCACTCCCCATAGGCTCTGCTTTTGTATAATTTATCTGTGGGTTGGGATTGGTCACTCTGTCACGTAAATTTAAAATAGCTCATAAAAGTTTGATGAAGGGGTTGGTGGTGGTACTGGAGATGGAACTTAAAGCCTTTGTGCTGTGCTATATCCACAGCCCTGTGCAATTTTTAATAAATTTTAGTCAGGTTTTTGCTTAGTTGTTCTGTTGCCCCAGATGGACTCACAGTCATCCTACCCCTGTCTCCCAGGGCACTGGACTTACATGGGTATGCCCTGTGTCTGGCTAAAACCCTGATTGTTTGACTTAACTTTGAATATGAAAACCCACAATGGAAATTTTAAATATGCTAAGTGTCATACATAGTTAGAAAAATTTGCAAGTACACAGTTTGATAAAGCTTATTTGCTTCGGCAATCAAAGGTAGTTATGAAAAGCTAAGGCATTAGAAAATGTTCACGTGAGTGGTCAGTATGAACATCTAGGACAGTAATGGCAAGCCTCTTAAACATGAGTGGCCACCCTGCAACCCCAAAGCCAGGGAAGTGCCAACACTGAGCTCTCAGCTTATATAAAAAAGCTCATCCCTTAACATCTTCGTCTTAAAAGAAAAACAAATAGAACATACATCATCGGCTTCTCACTATTGATCTAGAACCTTCTTGCATCTCCCAATTTGCAGAGTGTGAAATCTATGTGGACCACACAGTTGTCCCATTTTGATTCTTCAAGTCAGATTAAAAGGTCAAGGTTAGAAAAAAAAAAGAAGCACACATCAAAAATGAAAAATAACAACTGCAACAAAATTGATGTGACTCTTTGGAAATTTACAATAGATCATTTAAACATGAGATAATAATTTTTTACCTAGTTCCAATTTCTCAGTAGAAAGAAAAAAAAAAAGGCACTCTTTAGGTTTAGGTCATTGATCTCATCTTGCTTTATTTATTTTTTTTCTTTTCATTTTATGCCTAAAGACTTTCCGAAGAATTTCAGATAGGCTGGGTCTGCACACATGCCTCTTCGTATTTTACCCGTGCTCCTAAGGCCTCCCTCAAATCCCATAGGATGAAGTTTACTATGCGTCTCACTATGTGTATAGTACTGTCACAGTCTTACATGAAAGAGAGACTTAGTGACAAAGCTATTGTTTTTCAAGTGCTCACAAATTGTGGTTTGTTGTTGTTGTTGTTTGGTTGGTTGGGGTTTTTTGGTGGAATCGGGGCTTGAACTCAGGTCCTTGTGCTTGCCAGGGAAGCATCTATCCTACTGAGTCATCTGGCCAGCCCCAGATTATAGTTTAAAGGAGAGCAGTACATGTGTTACTTTAAAGAAAAGAAAAATAGGGGCCAGGGAGATGGCTCAGTAGAATAAGCCCTTGCCTGGCAAGTGCAAGGGCCTGAGTTCAATCCTTGGTTCTGCCAAAAAAAAAAAAAAAAAAAGAAAAGAAAAATAAACAATAAAAAGAATGGCATAAAATTTCAAAGCATTGTGGGAAAGTAACAGTGGTTAGTAGGTTATGTATTATC
>NW_004524640.1:849988-865533 GCF_000260255.1 Octodon degus
AAAGAAAAAAAAAGAAAAGAAAAGAAAAGAAAAATAAACAATAAAAAGAATGGCATAAAATTTCAAAGCATTGTGGGAAAGTAACAGTGGTTAGTAGGTTATGTATTATCATCTTCAAAGTGGTTGCTCAGATTACAAGATACTGGCATGAAAAATTGATCAAACATTACAGGCATAAAGCTTTCTTTTCAATGAAGTAAGAGCAATCAGTTGTATAACTATCTTAGCTCTTCTGTGTGTAGTTAAGATAACTTTCTTAACTATCTTATTTTTTTTTTCCTTCTAAGTACAGTATGATTTACATGTCAGGCAGCCTGGTAGATGCATATATAAAACAAGTATGATGGGGTTTAGGAGAAAGGAAACCGTTCTTTCTCCCCAGTAGAACTAAGAAATATTTCCTACACATGATACACTCAGAAATGAGTCTGTAAGTATGTGCATAGAGGAAAAGATGAATAAAAGAGCTTGTATAAAATTCTGAACACAGCATTTTTCTGGAATTTCTGGAGTGTGTTAGTTTTCTTTATCACTTCTTTTTAAAGATGTATCAGTGGGGGCTGTTATAGAAATGACTTTGTGTGGATGTTCTGAGAAAGCCCGGCAGTATGAAGAAGACAGTGCCAGGGGAACAAGGGCATGTGAGTGACAGGATTGGAAACTAAACAGTGGAAGAATTAGTGCCCTTGCCCCAGGCCACTTTCAAGTTCATTGCTAGCAATGTTAAAAGAGAAGTGAGAAGGACAGGTACCCAGAGGAACTCCAGACATATGCTAGAGGGATCCTTCTAGTGCTCTGTAGCCTGAGTAAAGGAGAAGGGGTGGATTTTTTAATGCTAAGCATATGCATGACAATTTAACTACCCCTGGGAACACTGAGCAAGGAGAGGGGTGGATTCCTGAGGAAACATGCTCTCTGGACTGAGGGGAACCTGGGAAGGAAGCTGCACAGCAGGCACAGTCTCCCTAGGGGCCAGTGGAGGAGCCACATTTCCAGAGGGAGGAAAGGGAACTGTTCTGCTACACCCAGAAAAGAGTTCAGAGCACAGACTCAAAATTCAAGCACCCTTGGGATCAATGGTTAGGACACTAGTAAACTGCAATTTTGATAAAGAAGTAATGGTGGAAAACAGAGTGCAAGTATGAACAAAATAGTGTCAAACACTAGAGAAGTCTCTGGAAGGAGCTTCGTTTAATTTTTTTTGAATTGAAATATACTTTATTGGTACATTTACAGCATACAATGATTACTTTCCTTGTGGGGAGTTGGTACACATACATGGCACACGTCATTTTCACCCTCTCTCTCCTACCTCTTTCACTTGGTCCTCTTCTCTTATGAAAGAGATCGATAGATGCAAGGTTTCTAAAGTCTTTACTTCTGCTTTAAAGTTTATTTATTTGGGAGGTTTTTTTAAAGAGACATTGTGCAATATTTAAGCTTGTGTGTCAGATTGGTTTTAAAAAGAAGGTGGAGCCAGGCCTGGTGGTGTGTGCTGCAGTGGTGAGTTCATGATGAAGATGACATAGTGAGGCTTTCTCTCTCCCTCTCCCCCTCCCTCCCCCTCTCCCTCCCCCTCCCCCTCCCCTTCCTTAGTCCTTCTTCCTCTCCTTCTCCCACTCCCTCTCCCTCTCCCCCTTTCCCGCCTTCCCCCCTCTCTGACAAGACTCTACAAAGAAGTGGCTCAGGCGTGAAATTTCCCATTATACTGAAGGGAGGTATGAATTTTAACACACTGGCAGACAAAAAAAGCTAATGTGAAACCAATATATTGAAAATTCTCTACATTGAGGTGCTTAAGGAAACAACACAGTTCAGGCAAAGGTCTCAGCACTCCCCAAGCGGTACACTGGACTCCTGCCCACAGTGTTTCCCTTGTACACAAGAAACTCCTCACTTCCTCCACACCACCACCATTCATACTAATTCAGAAAGGCAGGCTGTATTCTCAAGTGAGCTACTTACTAAGTAGATATGTCAGAAAGCACTAATGAAAGCCATTGGGAAAGATGGTGGAACAGTCATCTATTAGAAAATATTACAAAATGAAAATGGTGTCAGTTTTCTTGCTAGAGATGGGGTGGCTAAATTTGGGAGCACAACACTGAAAAGTATCAGTAGTCAAAAATAGAAATAGATACCATGAATGGAGGAGTCAGAGCATCAAAAAAATACATAGTAGGCCACAGCAACCATTGAAAAAGAGTAGTCATGGCCCTCTGCTGTGGCCCCGTAGCTGTGGGCCTCAACAAGGGCCATAAGGTGACTAAGAATGTGAGCAAACCGAGGCACAGCCGCCGCCGGGGACCTCTCACCAAACACACCAAGTTCGTGTGGGACATGATCCAGGAGGTGTGCGGTTTTGCCCCCTACCTGCGGCACACCATGGAGCTGCTCAAGGTCTCCAAGGACAAGCGGGCCCTCAAATTCATTAAGAAAAGGGTGGGGACGCATATCCGCACCAAGAGGAAGAGTGAAGAGCTGAGCAACGTGCTGACTGCCGTGAATAAGGCAGCTGCCAAGAAGGACTGAGCCCCTCCGAAATAAAGCTTTGCAGAACGTTTAAAAAAAAAAAAAAAAGTATGTAGTAGAACACATAGAGGTATCTCAGTGGTGCGTTAGCCTGGATGACAGACTGTAGTCTATTTTACTTTGATTGATAGAACATGAAGACATGCCAGATACTTTTTAGCCTTTCTAGAGTCAGACATCAATGAAACAACTCTTGCAACCTCAATACTTATGCAAACAGAATTGAGCCTTTCCTAGGTTTCCCTCTAGATGCTTAGAAAAAAATGACTTTTCTCCAGTTTGTCTTCATCCTATAGATTTTTATAGGTGTTACCACAAAATTTAAGCAAGTACACCTTTCTCATTAAATGTCTGACATGCTAAGAAAAGTACCTATCTTGTTATAAGTAAATTCCACATTAAGTTGCATTGGTCTCTTTAGACTTAGAATTTCATTCAAGTTGAGTTACTTTATTCTCTGACCTAAATTTTTAGCTCACTCGCAGATTTCTGGGTGATTTTGTTCTTTCTGTTTTTTTTTAAGTATTTACTTGAGAAGTAGTTCATGCACATATAGAATAGTTGCTACATGATAAATTAACTTACAGCACTCTTTTACATGGTGTTATGGTTTGTGTCTAGATATCTCCCCAAAGCCTCATGCAGTTGTGGGCTGGCCTTGTACAGTTTTTGATTGATTCTTGGTCCAACACTGGGATTACGGACATGAGTGTGACACCAGCCCTAGGGCAGGTAGCCTGCACACAATATAAAGAAGGGAAAGAGGCTTTCTCTCTCCTGCCACTCCTCCCTTTTGCTCTTGCTGCTTTTTCTGTTTGCTACTGCCATGAACTGCTGCCCTCTGCCATGTGCCCCTCTGCCTTGGAGCCAGCTGAGTATGGACTGAAACCTCCACAAACTGTGAGCTAAATAAACTTTTTCTTTCCTAATTTTGGATGTCGAGTATTTTGTCTCAACAATGAGAGAAAAGTAAACAAGACACCTGACATGATTTCCAGTAATACCAAATGAAGTCAGGGGATGACATTCTCAGATGCTAGGGTTTTTATTTTTTTATTTTTGTCTCTCTCTCTCCCTCTTTTTAAAAAATTCTTGAAGAAAAGTTTTCCAGTGGGAAGTTATGGGAAACAATTAAAAAAAAAAACACTGTCCTTTGAAAAGCATTAAGAAAGAAATCCCAGGGACCTGTCTCTTAGTTGAGTGTGTTTGAGGGAAAGATTCATTACGCGTGTAAATTTGTAAACCCCCTAGCATTTTAATATACTGGAAACTAGCCGGCCTTTTCTCTTTAGTAAAGATTTGTATCTGTTTTCCCTCTGCTCCTCCCCTTTGTATTATTGATGTCTCACTATCTTTTTTGTATTATACTTACAAGACTTCAATAATTTAGAAACCTATAAATAAGAATTTCTATAAAGAAATAGTACAAAAAGATAGGGAGGTGGCCAGGGAGATGTCTCAGTGGAATAAGCGCTTTCCTGGCAAGCGCAAGGGCCTGAGTTCAATCCCTGGTTCAAAAAAAAAAAAAAAAAGATAGGGAGGATGGCTGATTTAAAAGTCATTAAATACAATATGCTTAAAACTGATCTGGGCTCTATATCACAGCATATATGCAGTTATCTATCAAGTTACAGTGATGCTAACATATAATAATCCTGAAATAAGAACAAGTTACTCAGATTATTTAGCTGATGGGAAATCACTGTACTTTAGTTTTTATCTGTGTGTGTGTGTGTGTGTGTGTGTGTGTGTGTGTGTTTGACACAGAAGCTTAGTATATAGCTCAGGCTGGCCTTGAACTCACTGTGTAGTCCTGGCCCAGAACTCATGGCAATCTTCCTGCCTCTGTCTCCCCAGTGCTGGGATTATAGAATCCACAGTGCGCTGTGTCCCCCCGGCATGCATTTCCCCTTTTTTCTATTCAGGACAATGGCTCTGTTCATGATAGTTACTGAAGATAATAGAGCTGATCAACTGTTTATTAATGTCCCATTCAGTAACAGATCACTTCTTTTCTGGGTTGATTAATTGGTTTTTGATAAGAGAATGTAGAAGAATTGAAGTGTCTTTCACATTTCTCTGCAATAATGCCATGTCAATTTATTCAAGTTAATGGCCATTGAGATATTTGAGAAAGATGACCGGCCGCGTTCCTCAGGCATTTACTGGACAGGATTAATGTGAGCAGTCTGATCCTGTTGTCCTGTCCCAAAGGCTCAGTGTGTTGGCAGCTGTCCGCAGTTTATGCCCTACCTGCTGGCTGCTGGGCTACTTTGCTGCAGGCATTGTCTCTTTCACTTGCATTTCATTCTCCTTTTCCATTTTTCCATATATGAACCTGACAACTGTTAGTGTAAGTTTACAAATTGTTCCAGTAATTGCCTCCTTTCTTGGCATTCATCTAAGGAAGATTTTGTTTTGTTTTAGGTTTTTTTTTTTTAACTCTGGTATGCAGTTTGTTTAAATTTTGCTTAGATGGACAGACACCCCTCAACAAATCCTTGCCTGGGCAACAGGCCTTGTAGGGGTGGCCTTGGCATCGCATGCAGCGATAAGGAAAGGGGAGCTCAGTAGCATATCGACCCTGTCTACCAAGTCTTCTTCTAGATATTTTATTTTAATTAATTTATATAGTTTGAGTAGCGGGGATTGAACTCATGACTCTGTGCTTGCCAGGTAGGCACTTATAGTGAACTGTCTCCCTGGCCCCTCTTCTAGGTACTTAAAATTTAATTCTTTCCTCAGTTGCATCCAGTTGGCACTGATTTTGTTGTTGTTATTTTGTTTTGACCACTTTATGAAATACCTTTTATCTAATTACATCTTCATGTTATGTCTTCTGACCCTCTTCTTAATGAGGCAGTCTAAGAAAACAATGTCAAGAGGGTGCCCACATACTTCTACTTCTCTTTGTTCTCAGAAAAGGGAAAACTGTATTTCTCTTTACCAAGTAAGTCCGCTACTTTCAAATCTCCAGCATCGCTATGCCTTACCAATGAGATGCTACTTGTGACAGCGGAAATGATTAGAGGTTATCTGGGAGACCAAATTGCTTCTACTAGAGAATTACTGAGAGTATAGCATAATCTCCTTGACTTGCAGGTAGATAATAGTAAATAAATGTATATTGTTTATTTTGACACTTCATATAGGAAAATAGGAAGATGTTACTTCAAGCATTTATGCTTTCATGTCCCGTCCCTAAGTCTGTCAAACAACAATGTTAAAGGACATCGGATTTCACCATGAAGTGATTTTCTCAGGGAGGAAGCGTATCTTGGTCACCTGGGAAATGTACTACTCCCGCACCAAGGCGTTCAAGCGACTCACAGGAGTGACAGCGAGAGAATGTGGTTCTGCTAAAACAGTGGGTGCATGGAATGTGTGTTTTTGGTAAAAACATAGAAGAGCTTCAGTGAGTCACTATATGAACAACTCTGTTCTCTTTAAAAGAATATTGATGAACAGGAATAAACTATGTCCACGGAAATAAAAAAGGGAAATTGCCCCTGGCGTGTCCACTTTAGTTTCTTCCCCATGTTTATGGATTAGTAGCCATGTTATTTAATACTTATTGAGTGACCCACTTATCTAGAGGACTGTGGACATTATCGACATGACATGGACACTGCCTTTTGGAAACTATTTTGCAAACTACTTTGATTCAAGTGTTATAACGCTCTTGGAAACAAAGCAATAAAAGAAGCAGCCTCTAGTAATAGGTGTTTATCTGTAGGATCTATAAAAGGTTTAAAGAATGGTTAAATTTACTATGTGTGCAAAAGCAATAATACCTAAAATGTTGAGCCATAGACAGCTTCTGTCCACTGTTGCCTCAGTTTTCATTACATTCTTCTTGACCCCAAAATATCTTGATGCAAACAATGTGAAAACAAATTAATTAATATAAGTTCCTTTTAAGCAAATTTACAGATTGGGAGAGTCACTTTGTAGCTCTACCGGCTTGCCGACCACTTGTTGGAACAATAGAAGAAAACTAGAACTTCAGAGTGCACAGTTCTACCTTATTTTATTTTTATATGGTATTCCAATTTCAGACAAAGGAAAATAATTTTTATCATGTGCTGGGTGATTGTATATAATCTTTAGCCTACAGTAAGATCTTGTTTTTCTTTTTTAATTAAATGTGAAAACATACTCTTAAGAGAGCAGTTTGGGCATTGAATTCTTTTTACTTGCAAATGAAAATATTGGAAATAAGATTGCAAATGTAAATAGATTCTGGTGGAAGATGAAACCTCAGGATAGCATGTACCGCAGGCTCAAATCAGAGAAAGGTAGGCAAGGTGAGGAAGGGCAGCAGACAGCAGAAAAGCAAGTTAGCCAGAAAGAGGAAACCAAGGCAAAGGAAATTGAAAGTTGCTGTGGAAAATGATTATCTTTTAAGAACAATCTCAAAAAAGACCAAGATACTAATTTCTGGTAGTCTATTGATACATTGTTTATAAGTTTTGAAAGAATGAATGTTAATTTCTTATTAATGCATAGCCACATTATTTCACAAATATATTTTATAGTATTGAAATTTTATGTGTGGTACAGAATTTTTTTCTCAATCACTAAACAAACTTTAAAGATTGTTTAGTAGCATTTGCCAAATAACTGTATTTTCATCAAAGATTCTCTATTTTCAAAATTTACATTTTGAGGGATAAATATTTCCTGGCATATCTGTTCTCTCCATTAAATGATAGTTTCACTTTGTTTTAAATGCAGCTGTCATCTAAACATAAGTAAATCCATAAATCCAAGGAACTGGGGCTAATAATTAAACCCTAGACATGAGAATATTAGAGATAGGAAGGAGCTGAAGTTTTTCTCAGGTGCAAGAATGAAGCTTGCTGACAGATACTATTTTCCATATCATAGGTTTTTGTTGTTATTCTCTTGAGGGGTGTGTGTGTGTGTGTGTGTGTGTGTGTGTGTTTCTGTCTGACAGATATGATTTTCCATATTATAGGGTTTTGTTATTGCTCTCGTGTGTGTGTGTGTGTGTGTGTGTGTCTGTCTGTCTGTCTGTCTGTCTGTCTGTCTGTGTACACTGATAGAGTACACAGGAAACAATTCCTGGAAGACTTTATTATAGAGTTAAATGTTGTTCTTATCAGAAACCTGCAGATTATAAAACTTGAATCAAAATAGTTTGCAAGCTCAATTCTACAAGCCGATGGTTAAGTACTTCCTTCCTTGGGGCATTTCATACTTTGATCTCTGAGATTATTTCCATTTGGGAATCTTGTAACAAAGTTCTTCTCAGATCATGTTAACCTTGATTTAGAGAAAGTTGTTACATAGTGGCAGTGCTACATGCTTAAGTGAGAAATCAAAAGCAAGAGAATGTTAGAAAGAAACATACTCTGAAGATAGGTGAAGATAGTCGGCGAGGCAAACAGATATAGTAGAAGCTACAAAAAGAAATGAGCATGGTGAGTCAGGAAGACAAAGTACAAACACATGGAAGAGGGCTAGTTTCCAGATGACTGAGGACAGAGGAAAGGAGAAAAATTGCCTATTGAAGATGATGCACAGTGACCAGGGCGGGGCTTGGTATTGGTAAATATAAGAAAGGCCATCTTGTGAAATGAAGTTAGAGTGCAACCATTGCAACCAGACTTAGAAGTTTGGTTGCATGTACAAAAGTCATTTGAATCTGGAAATAAGATTTGGGGGTTGGCATGTCTAAAACCCTTTTTTCCCATCCTGTATCTAGTGAGGCTCGCTGTGACGTGGGGCCATAACTTGCTGGCAGTTCTTTTCTGCTACCTCAAAAATACAACCGTATGATTTATGTTCAGAACTCTGTGTTCTTCTAAAAAAATTCCAATTCGTCATATAAATGTGTGAAATCTAAAGTGGTGCAATTTATTTTTCTTTTTTTGATATAAAAGTACATAGCATGATGTTAGATAAATGCTGCTAAGTAGTGTAGTTCCAGGAGTCAGTCTTATTTTATAGTGATTATGGTGGCATGTAGTGAATTTTTATTACACAGAGCTGAAGTTAATAAAAACACATTACAATTTATGAACTCGGACCTTATTCAAGTAAATTTTGCTGAGCTGGTATGTCTTGAGGGAATCTGTTCATACATAGTAAAATACAGCAAGCCTCTAGCATTTGGTGGAATTCTTTCTAAATCACAAATAATAAGGCCAAGAAGCCTTGTGTGTGTGTGCTGCTCTTGCTATAGGCCCTCCCAGTTTCTAAAGCATAGAGGGAAGTTGAAGTTTTCTCATTTTAGCTTCGATGACTCCATATGGAAAAATGGTGTTTTACAGCATTACAGGCTGACTTGACGGGAGAAGATAACCTTTATATCCATATTTTCTGTGTCGGAGGACCTGTTCTCATTCTTCAGCCCATGGCTCCTCCCTCCCTTCACCCTGTTTCTTTTTCTATTATGTGGAATTTTTAAGGGCGGGAGTGATCCTGTTTCATGCTGCTCTGGGAGCTGTAATTTAAATAAGGACTTTAATAGAAACTTATGACACATGATGTTTTCACTATATTTTTCTATTTACTTGGCTTAAAATCAATGGAACAAACTGAACTTGGCATTGCTATTTCTGTTCAAAAAAAAAAAAAAGAAAATATATAATTTTACCATTTCTTATGTTTTGGTCTTGGCACTGTGGCTTTTGTTTATGGAAAAAGACAGGAAAGGAAAAAGCATTATTTTAACTTCTAATGATAAATAATCATACCAAACTGAAATTTCCTTAAAAAGCATTCTTTTTTACTTTTTTTGTAATGCAGATTGCTACTAACATAGCACAAATGTGAGCCATGAAATTATGTGCATGTCTTCTTGACATAACATTATAGGTATAAATGCATCACTGTGATTTCAGTTTAGCAGTGGCATTCCATTAGAATGCAGCTAGCTTCTGTACTTGCTAACCAAGGAGAGAAATCCTTCATTTGCTTCTGGATGTCATTTCTTCTTGGCAAATTCATTCAGCATAAAGGAGAAACAATACATTTTACTTAATAAAAATGTTAGCTCATACTGATTTGTTAAAATCCATTAAAAGTATTTGATGAATATTATTAGCTAATTTCAAACATTAACTATATGAATCCGAAGTAAATGTCTATCAACTATTAATAAGAAAATATAAGTAGTGTATGACTTCCCAATGTTTCATACACATTCTCTTCTTATTTTACGAATGGTTATTCATAAAAATATTAATCAGTATACATAGTACATGAAGTAAACAATTTTCTTAGAATGAATAGTTCATTTAATATACAAATTATATGTATAACCAGAAGCATCACAGAAATGCCTCCTTGCTGCATAATATACCAAATGCTTCCAGGTTCCTCTCAATACCAATACTTAGTTTTGACCATGCTAGATATGAGCTGGGATATTGAGCAGCACCTCCAACCCATGTTATGCAATAATTGAAACAAAAAGCAAACTATAGGGCATTATGTGCAAACCCCACAAATTAGCCACATAGATTTAATGAATATTAATATGTTGTTATCTTTGTTTTCACTTTAATTCATATCTGGAAACTTATTCAGAAGTATTCTTATAAATGTTTTAATATATAGATATTTTTCTCATTCATAGATATATAGTTTCATTGCCTTAATTTCACCTGCTGAGAATTTAGGGAATATGTAAAATATTAGCTTAGAGAATATGGAAAAGAAATATGGGGCACAGCAAAGAATATGGGAAGATTAGTTTTATTCTTTTTAGAAAGAAACAAGCAAGATGGTTGATTTTTATTTTCTAAGTTTGTTGCACGGATTATATCTATGTCCATATCTATTTATATATATATAATGTAATATAATAAACATATTCAGTAGGATGATGCCTTAATAGTTCTTACAGTCCTGATCTTGTGATCTTGCTTCTACAAGTTCTAATGTATGGTTTATGTTATAAATTATTATTATAATTTATAATAATACCATCTCCAGAAAGTGGATAATTGACCACTATTAAGAAATAGGGAGGCCAGGAAGATGGCTCAAAAGAATAAGTGCTTGTTGGGCAAGCGCAAGGGCCTGAGTTCAATCCCTGGTTCTGCCAAAAAACAACAACAACAAAAAAAAAAACCCAAAAAAACAAAACCAGTTTTTTATACTAAAAAAAAAAGAAAGAAATAGGACAGTAGGTAAATAACATGTCAATCATAAGTCAGTACATCTCAATTATAACCATCAATGTAAATTGACTCAATTCACCAATTAAAAGAAAGAGACTAATAAAGTGGATTAGGAAGCAAAATCCAAGAATATGCTGTATACAAGAAACACACTTTACTCATACAGAAATTCATAGACTAAAAGTCAAAGGATAGAATACAATACTACATGCTCCAGCACCTCAGAAAATAGCAGGGGTAGCACTCCTGTTCACAGTCTCAACTTCAAGAATGATGAAAAGAAATAAAGAAGAACAGTACATACTCGTTAGGGGAAAAACGCAAGAGGAAGAGGTCACAGTCATAAATATGTATGCACCAAAAATGGGAGCACCCAACTATGTAAGACAATTTTTTTTTTCTTTTCGGGAAGGATCTACAGGGTGTTCAGGGTCTCACTACTAGATGAGACTTGTAGTGATCTGCCTGTTTACAGCCTCTCAAGAGCTGGGATTAGCCTCCCAAGAGCTGGGACTGATGAATCTTAATACACATGAAAAATCTAATATACAATACCACAGTCTTAACAGGAAACTTTAACACCCCCTTATCCATAAAGGATAGGTCAAGCAGACAAAAAATTCGTAAAGAAGTAGCAGAACTGAACCAGAACTTGGAACAAATGGACTTAGCAGACATATACAGAGTGTTCCACCCAACCACATCTGAATGCACATTCTTTTCAGCTGCACATGGAACATTATCTAAAATAGACCACGTACTACTCCATAGCTCATGCTTAAGTATATATAAGGAAACAGAAATTATCCCATGAATATTATCTGACCTCAGTGCAATGAAACCAGAAATAAATGACAAAAGAAACCACAAAATCCCATAAATACATGGAAATTAAACAATACCCTATGCAGAAATCAATGAATTACAGATGAAATTAAACAAGGAATTAAATAATATCTACAATGGAATGAAATTTCAAGACCAACTTATTGGAATTTATGGGATGCAATGAAAACAGTTCTTAGAAGGAAATTTACAAGCTGTGAACTCACGCATTAAGAAAACAGAAAGAGAACAATTAAATACCCTAATGCTGTATGTTAAATGTCTAGAAAAAGAAGAGCAATCGAAACCCAAAGCCCAAAGAAGGGAGGAAAATTATAAAGATTAGAGCAGAAATTAATGCAATCGAAACAAAGAAAACAATACAAAGAATGAATCAAAAAGCTGGTTATTTAAAAGATTAAATAAAATCGATTAGCCTCTAACTAACCTCATCAAAAAGAGGAAAGAAAAAACTCAGATATAAGCAATAAGGAAAGAAAAGGGTAAAATTACCATAGACTCTGAAAAGTCAGAAGATCATCAATAGCTATTTTGTTTTGTTTTGTTTTGTTTTTTTAGTTTAGGGAATGGTCTACAGGATGTTCTGGGTCTCACTACTAGATCGGACTAGTAGTGATCCTCCTGTTGTCAGCCTCCCAAGAGCTAGGATTACAGGCATGCACCATGATGCCCAGTCTCAATCACTGTCTCAGCATGCCCCGGGGGCGGGGCTGGCATGTCAGGCCCAGGAATCAAACCCTGGGCCCCTGCACCTGCTTGCTGGTGCATAAATAAGTTGAGCTATTTGGCCAGACCTATCAATAGCTATTTTGAAAATTTTTACCCTCGAAGAATTGAAGACACAGATGAAATGGACAGATTCCTTGAAAGCTACAAATTACCAAAACTGAATCAAGATATAAGTACTCTTAAGAACCCAATAACAGCCAATGGAATATGAAATGTAATAGAAAACCTACCGACAAAGAGAAGTCCAGATCTTGATGGATTTATACCTAAATTCTACAAGAAATTTACAGAAGACATAATCCCAATACTCCTCAAACTCTTCAATGAAATTGAAAAGGAAACAATTTTCCCTAAATCACTCCTGGAAGCAAGAATTATACTGATACCAAAACCAGAGAAAGATGCAACTAAAACAGGCCAATCTCCCTCTTGAACATAGATGCAAAAAATCCTCAATAAAATTTTAGCAAATAGAATACAGCAAATCATCAAGAAGATCATACACCATGACCAGGTAGGATTCATCCCAGGGATGCAAGGATGGTTCAATATTTGAAAAATCTATAAGTGCAATATATTATATCAATAGAGCAAAATCTAAAAACCACATGATCATCTCCATTGATGCAGAAAAGCTTTTGACAAAGTCAACACTCATTCATGTTCAAAGTTCTACTGAAAATTGGAATAGAAGGCCTCTACTACAATCTGATAAAAGCCATCTATGGCAACCCAATGGCCAATATAATTCTAAATGTGGAAAAACTGAAATCTTTTACTCTCAGATCAGGTACAAGACAAGGATTTCCTCTATCACCACTCCTATACACTATAGTTCTGGAATCATTGGCTAGAGCCATTAGACAAGAAAGAGAAAAGGAATAAGAATAGGTGAAGAAGAATAATTGTCATTATTTGCAGGTGACATGATACTCTACTTGGAAGACCCAAAAAACTCCAGCCCAATCAGTAGCTATTTTGATAGTTAGAATCTACTAGAATTAATACATCAGTTGAAGAGCATAGTAGGATACAAAGTCAGTATCCAAAAGTCAATATCATTCCTCTAAACAGAAAAAACCAATTGAGGGAAAAATTAGAGAAAAGATACTTTTTACATTAGCACATGGAAAATGAAGTACTTAGGAATTAATCTGACTAAAGAAATAGGGGGCCGGTGAGATGGCTCTGTAGAATAAGCACTTGCCTGGCAAGCTCAAAGTCCTGAGTTCAATCCCTGGTACCACACACACAAAAAGTAAAAAATCTATTCAATGAAAACTACAGTACTCTCAAAAAAGAGATCAGAGAGGATTTCATAAAATAGAAAGATATTTCCTGCTCCTAGATAGCAAGAACCAACATTATGCATATGACCATACCCCCAAAATTGTTATACAGGTTTAATGTAATCCATATCAAAATATCACCAACATATCTCACAGACCTAGAGAAATCATTCCTAAAATTTATTTGGAACCAGAAAATACCTAGAATAGCAAAAACAATCATGGACAACAAAGGCAAGGCAGGAGGCATTACAATCCCTGACTTGAAATTATATAACAAAGCTACTATAATGAAATCAGCATAGTATTGGCAAAAAATAGACCTGAGGATCAATGGAATAGATTAGTAGATGCAGATGCAACTACAAACATACTCAGCCATCTTATCTTTGACAAAGGGGCCAAACATGATTATTGGAGGAAAGATAGCCTCTTTAACAAATGGTACTCAAATAATCAGCACTCTACTTGCCAAAAACCAAAACCTGACCAAGGTCTGTAACCATGCACTAAACTAAAGTCAAAATGGATTTAAAATCTAAACATTAAAACAGAAACACTAAATCTCCTGAAATGGATAGTAGGTGGAAATCTTGAAGACAGGGGTAGGAAAACAGTTCATGAACAAAAATCAAACTGCATGGGAAATACTTGAAAGAATTAAAAACTGGGATCTCCTCTTATTGAGAAGTTTTGCAAGTCAAAAGAAATTACCAACAAAGTGAAAAGGCAACCCACAAATTTGGAAGAAATCTTAACTAATAAGCACTCATTCAAGGGTCTTCTATCTAGAAGTTATAAAGAACTAAAAAACATTAGGGCCCCCAAATATAAAGACCTAATCCAAAAATGGGCATTCGAGATAAACACATACTTCTCAGAGGAAGAAATACAATAATAAAATAAATACATTAAAATACATGAAAAAGTGCTCCACATTAGCAGCCATTTGTGAAATGCAAATTAAAACAACACTGAGATACCATCTAACCCCAGAATGAATGGCTATCATAAAGAAATTAACCAACAACAAATTTTGGAGTAGCAGCAGGGAAAATGGACCTTTCTACACTGCTGGTGGGAATGTAGAGTGGTGCAACCATTATAGAAATCAGTGTGGAGACTCCTCAAAAAACTAAGACTGGAAATTCCATTCAATCTGCTATACCCCTTCTTGGAATTTTTCCAAAAGAACTGAAAACATGATGTCATAGTGATGTATGTGTGTGTACGTTTATAGCAGCACAATGTGTGATAGCCAAATCTTGGAAACAACCAAAATGCCTGTCACCTGAGGAATGGAAGAAAAAGGTGTGTTATTTTTATACAATGGAGTATTACTCAGCTATAAAGAAAAATAATGTTGATGCCTTCATAGGAAAGTGGATGCAACTGGAAGCTATATTCATAAGTGAGGTGAACCAGACCAACATATGTAAATATCATATTGTGTCTCTAGTATAAAAACTCAAAAGAAGAAAATAAAAATTGAAAGTTATAGTATAGTTAAATGGCGAGAACTTAAGGATTAAACAATGCAGAGAGAGAAAGGAAAGAAGCTAGGAAATATGGTCGGGACAAAACCATACGTTTATATAAACAAGATGGTTATGGTAACGGTCCTTAGAATTTCCATCAGGTTTTTGAAAATAGCAGTTAATGGGTAAAAGTCTCACCATGATTAACTGTATATGCTTATATCTGTGAACTAAGCAACTACAGTGAGCACAGTAATGTGTAATAGTAAAACCACGTTTGAAACATCTATCATTTTGGTATTCTAAATGCATACTGCTTCTAATGTCATATCAGTTATTGCTATACTCTCTAAAATAAATGTTTGTTAAGAAAGGGTAATAGAGGCTGGTGAGATGGCTCAGTGGTCTAAAGCACCTATTTGGAACAAGCTTGGCAAAGCACAGGGACCACGGTTCGATCCCCCAGCACCACATGCCAGCCAGCCCTGCCCCCTGGTGGGCTGAACTGCCCCCCC
>NW_004524640.1:865778-868473 GCF_000260255.1 Octodon degus
AATATCTATGGTTGTTAGAAAATAGCAGTTCCATTTTATGTCTAAGGTATTTGATATTCAGACAGATAATGATGTTGAGCTTAACTGCCTCTGTTACAAGGTAGTAATGTCATTAAACTTCTCTTCTGGATGTTTGCAGACCAAAAGTTAGAGAGATAGATGGGCTAAAACAATAAGCCAGTATTTTGGCCCTAGCCCTCCAAGGTCAGTGAGGACTCAGGACATAAGAGAACCTCTGCTATGATATCTTGTAGCTAAGTAGTGACCCAAATTTTCTGATCATAGAGATTATGGGACCATGGAGGAAAGTGATTGACAATGTATAACATGCCTAAGTAGAATTACCTAAAGAGAAAAAATTCTCTCAGGGTTTCACAGAAAGCAAATTGGTCAAGTAATGGCTGTGACTCATCCACATGGCTGACACTGACAAAAGATCTACAAGGTGCTGTACATGGTTCCAGGATAAATCCTGAGGTGATTTGACTGACATGTCAGATAGCAAAGCTTATATTCTTAGTTATATAGGTCTTGCTTTAACTTGGTCTTAACCCTGCAGCAGAAAAGTGTAACCACAAGGTATAAAAAATAAAGCTATATTAATATGCTGAGCTATAAAAGGCTCAAGTCAACAACTTCTGACAATTGCTAATTGTGCTAATAACTCACTGCTATTATGGATTATTGGTCTATATGGGGTTATTATTCTGAATTCAAGTACCTGCAATGTTTGGACTGGCATCAAATATAAAAAGGTCCTTTAAAGACTTCTCCAAATGCAGCTTCTCTAACTGCAGTGGAACACACATCTTTGACAAAACAAAACAAAGAAGGTGGACAAGTTGGGAGTCATGGAAAGTAGGAAATTGATCAAATGTGTGAATGTGGGACTAGACCTCAGTTCCTAAAGCAAACAAGCTACCTCAGTCCTGAGATGAACATCCAGTCTGGTTAAATTCAGCTGTTAGTCACTAGGAAAACTTAAGAGGCAGATCACTGTGAGTCCAATCTAGTAGTGAGACCCTGAACAACCTGTAGACCCTTCCCTAAAATACACAAACACACACACACACAAAGATAGTTAGGATAGACATATACTTACTTTCCCTTAGGTCATTGAGAAGAAAGGTTTGTATTAATATTGTTTAGACAAGATATCATGTCTCCATCTTGTCCTCTGAATAACTACTATGAAGACAACAATATGAAATGTATTATTTATTATAAATGTACTACTAACCTATTTTGAAGCTGTTTTATCTTTTTTCTCATTAAAATGAATAAAAAATAAATAAAAATCCTCCCTTGTAAACCGAGAAGGTAGCAACAGATGTATTTTTAAATTCCTTTCCAAATGCAAGCAAGTATGATTTTTATATGAAGAGAATTTCAAATGATACAACTCTATTAGTAAAAAGAAAATTTAAAAAGGAAATAGGTATATAAAAATGAATTATCTTAAATGAGTAGTATAGTTATATGTGTGCCTTGATGTCAAATTAAATTATCTCCCTGTCAGTATTTCAAAATATAATAAAATTGTATTTCTTAATCTTATCTATTTTTTAGGATACTGGCTTTCTCAACTACACTTACAAGGGTTTTTAAAATCATGTTTCAGAAAATCATCTTTGTACTAGTCACCAGATCCATTTCTCAAAATCAGCTTCACTTAGATAAACTGTAAAAATCAAAAACTGATGTTATTTTGTGTTGCTATACTGTCTTCTGAAACTGCTCCTTTCTTCACGTAAATAATCAATGAATATTTTAACAGCCTAAAAAAACAAAGAGGTTCTTTTCATTTTTATTTTAAAACTCTAATCATCTATGGGGGAGGTAGAGCTCTAAATCTTTCTGGGTCTCTTTCATAGCCACATAAGGGTTATTGTAGTTGTGCAAACCAACAGTAAATCTTTCAGAGGCAATGTCACAAGACAAGATTAAGGTTGTAAGACCTATTGAGGCATCATCATACTGAATATGTGTATCAGTAACTAATCCTAGTTACTGATCCAAAGAATGCATACATTTCGATGTTAAAATCAAGACATGCAGTTAGCATGAAATTTACAGAATAAGGGATTTAAGAGTATTTCTCATTAAGTGACAGTTAAAATAATAAAAAAGATTTGAATGATGATGAGGAAATATAATTTAAAGTTTTCATGCCTTTCACTGTGCAAAGGGTCTGCATAGTTGTTTAAAAGGCAAATGAAGATACGAAACCAATGCTTAAAAGATTTGGATTGACTTCAAGCCCCAAGTCATGTGGCTTTTCTGCTGAGCCATCT
The DNA here is from genome assembly GCF_000260255.1 of Octodon degus. NCBI lineage: Eukaryota > Metazoa > Chordata > Mammalia > Rodentia > Octodontidae > Octodon > Octodon degus. Next base: position 868,073 of record NW_004524640.1, read on the forward strand.
CCTCAGCCCTCATGTGGCTTTTCTACCAACAGGTGACACCATGGGCCTCAAAACAGTAGTGTCTGTGATGTATAGAGACAAATTAACCTAAAAAGTCTACACTGTATTGATGACCCTTTCAGTACTCCACCCAATTCTTAATGCAATATTTCAAAACTTGAAAAGCTTGTGCCTTTACATAGAGAATTAGCAAATCTAGAATTGATGTCCCAGAAGTCAGTGTTTTACTTAGAGTCATGATGAAAATGGGAGAAAGAGAAAAACTGCTCTCTACAGTCATCAAAAGTGTTAGACTGGGGCTGGTGAGATGGCTCAGTGGTCTAAAGCACCTACTTAAAACAAAGCCAAGCAAAGCACAGGGACCACGGTTCAATCCCCGAGCACCACATGCCAGCCAGCCC
>NW_004524640.1:868633-889579 GCF_000260255.1 Octodon degus
TTCTCTTTTTGTGGTGCTTTAAAGTGGTGCTTGGAGAAATGGATAGAATAGGAGGGGCAGTCAGAGACTTAGACTACATACAAAAAAGAACTTTCTGGCCATTCAAACTGATTTGATTTTAGAAATAAAATCCAAGGAAAGTGAAATGATATAGCACCTTTCCTGAATATGATGCGTCTTCCATGATAGATAAATAGAAAAGTGCATTAGAGTAAATGAGTTGTTTCCAATCGGTGCATTTTCTTATTACTGCTGAAGAGCTTTGAACTCTCCAAACTACTAAAATCTCAATCCTCTAAGTGCCTGTATACCTCAATGTGCCTTAGACAAGAGTTGCTTTGTGTGTGTTTTTCACTTCATGGAATTTTGTAAACCTGGGCTCAGATCTAGGCTGTTTTCTGCATAAGGTAGGAATATTGATTCTTCTTGGGGAGTCTTTCATTTATTCAAGTCATTTATCTGGAATGCAAGATCTGTTGAGTACCACTACAGAGCTCACCAGACACTTTAATTAACAAGGTTTTGGGAGAAGCTAAAAAATCAATTTTATTTCTATGGTTTCCCTTAACTCCTTCATGAAAATATCTAGAATGAAAAGGCTAGATCCAATGGGATTTCTATTCTTAGCTTTTTTTTGTTTTTTATATCAATCTCCCTACTGATTTCCACAGTGGTTGTATTACTTAAAATTACAACCAAAAATGTGGAAAGAGTCCCTCTTCCCCTCTAACTTTACCAGCATGTCTTATTATTTCCTTTATTGGTGACAGCCATTCTCTCTTCAATATGATAGAATCTCATATTTGTTTTAATTTGCATTGGAGGTGTTGAACTTTTAAAAATGTATTTATTGGCTACTTGCACATTTTGTAAGAAGTGCCTATTCTTAGAAGAATGCTCACATTTTCATTTCAAGAAATTTCTCAGCTGTTGAGAAATGCTTGTATTGTATCATTTAAAGGTGACCATAGGGGTTGCAAGTGGATTTCAGCACCGAGTTTCCCTTGTATCACTTCTACTTGGGACTCTGAGTAGAACTGATGGTCTTTCTACACTTGTTTTTATGGTCTTTCTATACATTGTAGTAACTTGTATTTTAGATTGATATTGGTCATTTATTCTTTAGTTTTGGTGAAGGATAATGTGATTTACAAGTAACAGAGGAGAGTCAATCTATTCAGAATGGAACTGAGGGAAAGAACAACACTGAAGACTAATACTTGTGTCTCCCTTTCTAACCTGTGGCACAGCAACAATGATGGTTCAGAACTCTAAAGACACCTTCCACATTATAATCTGCATGGGTTATGTACAGTGTTGTCAGAACACAACACAGAAGGCTGCACACCCCTTTTGAAGCTCTAAAGATTCTTACACTCTTACAATAGAAAAACAAGTCTGAAAGTGAACATTGCTTGCATGGCTCCAGCTATTCTCTGACTCCTAGCTTTCCTACTGTCTTCCATTCCTGTCTAAAATCTGTCAGATTCTCTGTACTCTCAATGATATCGTGTCATTTCACTCCTTTATTCCATTCTGTACAGTGAACACATTTTCTCTGTAATAAATATGTTTTTACCACTTTCTTTTCTGAAAGTGTTCTTCAGTATGTGCAAAACCTTTTGAGCCCCAACTCACACTGAAGCTCTGATTGTGTGCTTAGCATCCATCGTGCTTGCACTTGAGGCCATGAGGAGTCTCTCTCCACCATTAGCTTTCCACATCTAAGAAGAGCTTGTGCGTGAACCTCTTCTAGTGGATACATCACAGTTGTTCAAGAAACAGTGAATGAATGAGTAAATAAATGGGCCAGATGGTGGGAAATTTAAGCGCAGTGACCTTGGATTTAACCTCCTTCACATGTTAGCCATGATAAATTTACTTTAGTTGCATGATAATGAAATTCCACTCTGTGTTTCTGAAAGCATTTTTAAAAAATGAGAATCATTTAATACAATCTTAAAACATCTTGCTATTGATTTTACATGGTGGCAGTGTTTTCCAAATTACAGAATAACTATGGGTTAAAGGTATGACTCACCTTTCCTTCTGCAATATTTTCCAATGAAGATGTTATAAAAGGACAGTTGAAAAAAGTTTAAAATGTCTATTCTACATCTCTAACCAAAATGGAACTTTATATATTGGGTAGGTGTTGGTTCATGAATTTTGAATCATGTTCTTTCTTTTCATGCTTTTTTTTTTCCCCTCAGAACTAGGGATTGAACTCAGGTCCTTGTGCTTGCCAGGGAAGCACTTATTCCACTGGCCCTCTTTTCATCCATTTTGATAGTGAGATTTGGTCAGTTTATAAGTAATTTCTTATCACTTCCTCCAGCAAAAGGTAAAAGATTTTAAAATCAAGTATTTAAGCGTATACTTTGAGAGGGCTGACGAGATAGCTCAGTGGACTAAGTACCTGCTTTGGCAAGTACAGGGACCAGGGTTTGATCCCTGGTCCCTCATGCTGTGCTGAACGGGGTACACTTAGCTGGCAACCAAGTCCGGGCATGGTGGTGCATGCCTGTAATCCCAGCAGTGGGGAGGCTGAAAACAAGAGGATCACTATGAGTCTGAGCTTTCTGAGTAGTGAGATCCTATATCAAATACATAAAAATGGGGTGGGTGGATATATCTTGAGTTACCCAAGGGAAAAACAAATCAACATTTATTGTTTGTTTCTTTTCCTATTGCACCAGTTACTGTGATGGCTACTTTTTTATATGATTTATTTTAAACTACAAAATGATTCCTGATGGCAAATCACTTATGTATTTGGCTAAAGTCTTTGAACAATTCCTATTTGAGGGCACAATGCTGGAAGCAAGGCAGATCCATGAAAAACAGGGCAGATGCGCTCTCAGAACTCTTAGAGGTTGCCCTCTAGAATCCGAGAGGTTATTGAAGAGGCACACTTCAGCAGTTTGGAGGGATTACCAAAGTCACAGGAGTAAAAAGAGGAATACTTGTTTTAATCCACACCTGACACCAAAGGCTGCCCCGCCTCTAGTTTGCCAGCTTTCCTCTCACCAAGATATACGTAAGATCTGAGTATCATGCAGATACCAAAGCTCTTTATCCAAGAAAACCCCACGTCAGTTTCTTGTACTGATGCTGATGACCATCTCATAAGCACATTCTCATGTATTCTTTTTCTAACTCTTAACTTTAATTAGGAACTGAAGACCTATGTCATGTTAGAAGTTACACATATAGTCTCCAAAATTTAAATCACCACAAAGTCAATCTTTCAATAGTGGGTTTTCCAAACAGCTGTACATATGGGTAGGAAACAAACATTTCAGAACTGCTTTTTTGACAAAAAAAGAGTATGATTCAGCCAACAGAAATATACTGCTGTGCTTTCTGCTGCCAAGCCTGACTTACAGAAATGGTATTTATTGTATATAGTACGTGAAGTAGCTCCACGTCTAGACCTGGGCTACTCTTTACCCTGGCCTTTTTACCATATACACCTCAGGATCATTAAGGAAGTTTGTTTATTGATGATGCAGTAGAAATCGCCTCTGACTACAAAATTTTGAGAACCTCTGAAGGTGCTGTGCCTTCTAATTTAACTAGTCGCTGCCTTCGAGGTAATTTTGCTGTATCTCATCTTCGTGCTGTACCATCTGTGAAAACAAGAGGATATGATTAAATTTTCCTGGATTTTCATGAAACTGCATACTTTCAAAGTCTGGTCCTGCAGAATTCCACATACACTGAAATGCAAGATAGATGGGTGTGCTGGTGAGGAGCGCAGTCTTTGGAGTAATAAAACCCCACCTATACCATTAAATGAACATTTAGCTTTTGGAAGTTATGGATTTCTCATCTGGAAAATGACATTGCCTGTACTTTGCAGGTTTGTTTTCCGGATGCCATACATCATGAGGCATTACGTTTGGAAGTCTTTGGAATAAACATTCTCTTTGAAATCCTTTTCAATATTGTCATCCTCAGTATCATTGCTGCCACTGCCACCAACATGACACTCTGTATCTAGTACTTTCTAAGTCCTCTGTACTGACTGCTTCCTGATCTGTCTGCAAAAACAAGTACTAATCTTCCCTTGGGCAACAAACAATCAACTCACGAGTTTGTCTCAGCATCCCCAGGGTATCAGTCAGTGGCATTTTCTTTTCATCTCATTCTGCCAAAAGCAGCAACATCTCTGAGCAGCACCTTTCAGCAAGGAGGCATTTGGTTTCCTCAGAGGTGTTTTCTTTCCCTGACACGATGAGCAGGAGCTCTTGGTTGAGCGGAAGCTCTTGGTAGCACAGAGTTCTTTGATAAATGAGAGACAGCATCATAGCCAAGCTCCAGAATGGAAAAACCTTCCATCCGAGTTTCTATAAATGTCATCTAACATATTATTTATTGAGCTATCTCTGATTGTATGAGCAAGATAAATTATTTGAATTAGAACATCTGCTTCTCAAGCAATTTATGAAGATGAATATAATATCATCTTGGAAGTATTCCTTTGAAATCTTCAGTAGGAATACTAACTGCAATGTCCTGTAGTTTGCAAAACAAATTAAGCCAAAGCATTTACCCATGCTAAAATTGGAGTTACCCCTTGATTGGCATTTCTCCTGCTGTACATCAAGCAAGTCGTTAATGTAAGTAAATTTTGCATCACTTGATAGTTATTTATTTCATTAGGTCTAATGTATTATTTAGGAATAAACTGTTAATTATAATTAAGCAAAAAAGTTTTGATTAAAGGTAGGAACAAATGATGTTCTGATTAAATAAAGAACATAAAAATGAAAGTAAAGTTGAATGCATGTCCTCCTGCCAAATTGGTTTTGTTATACATTTTGTATTAGCTAATAACCCAGGAACTCCAAAACTCTTCCTCTGCTGCTGACTGCTAATAATGTGACTTCACAGTTAGGGAGTGTTGGGGAATTGAATATATTATGTATGATTACATAATTTAATATATAACACATGTTATTCTCTCAGATTGTTTGGGATCATCCGCAGGCTTACATCCATGTGACAAATAGCTCTTTTCTTCTTCATTTTGGTTAGGTTACAAGTTCTTGTTTAATCCAGCTTTTCATATAATTTTCATTGGGGAATATTTACTTTTCTTTTGTAAACAGAAGGTCTTGTGACAACTGACAAATGTAATCTAATTTCAAATTATTATTTGATAATTTCGTATAGTTTCTCGTATAAATATATGGTCATTGAAAATAGTTGATTTTTTTGAATATGTACAACTACACACACACAGACTTTTGAGAAAAAGGTAAGCAAAACTAGACCACCATATATTCTCAAATCAAAGCACCTATACTTGGAAATTATTGGCACATCCCAATTTGCACTTTCTTTATAACAACATGAACTAAATGTTGCTGAAATTTCAGTGTTATTTGTCTAAGTTTTCTAAGTGTGGCCTTGGAATAAAATATCTTACCTTTACAAAGCCAGGGATTTTAAAGCAAAAATTAATCTCAAGTACTAATCCAATATGAAATCCTATTTCGTATGTTATAATTTTTGTATTAGAGCTACTGAATGTTAAATCAGCAGGAAATAGAAAGTAAAATCAAAGAAAATGAAGATGTGAACATCCTGAAATAAAGGCAGTATTATATACAAACTAATTAAAAGCAGAGGGATGAGTCGTTTGGCAGGAACATTAAGATATCTGGAAAACAGGAAATAAGGATTGCCTTAGTCTTACATAATGTGAAAGGACTAAATCCTCCACTAGCAATAAACAGAGAAAAGGAACTGACTCCTTGGCATGAGGCAGTCATTTACTAGGGGAAATGAGATTAGACAGTCTTCATTTCTAGTACTCTTAATTTTTTTAAAGCTTGCAAAAATGTAATTTGCCAAGTTGAAAACAATTTTCTTGTCAGTTACCTACAGATATTTGTAATAAGACTATCACACATCCTTCCTTGCCCACGTGGTGTTCTAGGCACAGATTGACTTTGTGTTTTGCATAAGAAATTTCTCAAATTGTCAAAATACAAGATTCTGCAACTGAGCAGAAAACGTGAAATTTTGCAAAGGACTAAAATAAAAAGTTACATGGAGAAAAGATGCTGCAGTTATTAAAAAAGAAAACCCTGCAGTTTTCCCCTTTGCTTTGTTTTGTTTTGAATTTCAGAGTCACATGTAAGTTTACAATTAGTTATTTATGAATGTTTATCTTTGGTGCATAACTATCAATTTTTCAAGTGTCCCTTCAGAATACATTCTGTGAGTGTCTATTTGTGTTATGTGCTATAAATGCAAGAACAGTTAGGCATGCTTCTTGGGTACTGGAAGAAATTAAAGCTGTACAGGCTGCATTCATGCAGCCGTGCCTCCAGCATTGTGCACCTTCCACACGGAAACGCTGAGCTGTGTTGGAAGGTGGGAATACAGAACTCATCTGCTTTAGCCTTAGTCTGATGGCTGACGCTTCTATCATACAGTATGGTTGGTGCAGTATGGGCAGCATGCTCTAAGAATGATCGGAGCAGATTGGGAGGGTATAAAAACTGTAGTCAGGCAATCCTGGTATACAGGGGCCGCACGGGAGTTGACGCTTGGATGTGATGAGGAGTTGTCAAAGGCCAGGAGTTTGAAGGACTTCTTAGGTCAAGAGAAAGGATTTGTAGCAATACCTGAGTGGCATCAGAATTGGTCAGAGATACTTGATTAGGTGTGCTGAGACTCATCGAGGTCACATTTTTTTTATTTTTATTTTTATTTTTTTTTAGTAAGGGTCTACAGGATCTACAGGGTCTCACTAAATAGATCAGACTCATAGTGATCTGCCCGTTTATAGCCGCTTAAGTGCTGGAATTACAGGTGCGCACCACCATGCCCAGTCTCAATCGCCATCTCAGCACGCCGCACGGGCAGGGCCAGCATGGCACTTCAGGGATCAAACCCCAGCTTCTGCGTCTGCCTAAACAGGCGCTTTAATCTGCTGAGCTATTTGGCCTGCCCTCAGATTCACATTTTTAAGGATCTTGTGTTTTAAAATGACATTTTCTTGTGCTGGGGAGATAGCTTGGCAGTCTAAGCACCTGCCTGGCAAGTGCAGTGACCTGGGTTGGATCCCAGTTACAACATACTGTGCCATCCTTGCGCTGAGATGACCACTGAAACTGGGTATGGTGGTGCATGCCTATAATCCCAGCACTGGGGAGGCTGAGACAGGAGGATCACTATAAGTCCGAGCTGCATAGCAAGACCCTGTACCAATAAATAAATAAATAAATAAGTAATTCAAAATACTCCAAAAATATGACATTTTCTTAAAGATTTCAGAGGATATACATTAGGGATTGTCATGATTGGATATTTGATTTAGAAAGATCATTGTCTCACTTTCCTAAAACTTTTAAAGGGCTTAGGTTGGCGCTATCATAATTAGATACATGATTTAGAAGATACACCTTACAGCAACATAAGTAGAAGATGAATTGATTGACATGCTTCCCACTCCTAGTACCAGGTTGAACCCAGAGTCTCACAGATGTGAGGAAATCCCTCACACTATGCCACCTTCTCAGCCATTCATCAGTATTCTAGGGAAGGCTCTACAGGGTGTTCAGGGTCTCACTACTAGATCGGACTCCTAGTGATCCGCCCATTTACAGCCTACCAAGAGCTGGGATTACAGGCATGCGCCACCAAGCCCAGTCTCAATTGCTATCCCAGCATGACCCAGGGGTGGGGCCGGCACAGCAGGTCTGGGGATCAAACCCCTGGCCCCTGTGCCTGCTTGCAGGTGCTTTAATCCACTGAGCTATTTGGCCAGCCCTTTGTGTGTACTTTTAACAGTTACTCAGATGGTGCCGTTCAAGTGTCAGATGCATTGAAGGAAAGAGCCGTGTGGCAGGAGATGAGCCTCGTGACCATGACAGCAAATGGAACTTAGTGTTACAAAGACTGAGAGGGCAGATGTGTGTCCTTTCTGCCACAGGCCTCTCAGGTGCTCTCTATCAAGTACCTCTTCTCACAGTCTGAGTAAATGTCTTCGCAGATGGGCTGAGCTCACGTGTGCTTGGTTCAGATTGGTGATCCCAATGTCTGGCCAAATAATTTGTACCAGCATTTTGACAAATTGTGTATATCACATACATTATATATATAAAAAATACATATATAGTTATATATACACATATATCTGTGTTTGTATGTATAGATGGAAGAAGCAAGGAGAAAGAATGGCTAAAGGATATGTTCTTTTGTAATGGAAATAATGAGTCTGTGGTACAGCCAATCACTGTAAGAGGATGTACAGAAAAAGTGGAAAGTTTGATATGGATTCATTTTAGAGTCTGTAGTAATAGTTTCCCTTAAAATTATCATCCCTCCAAGATGCAATTTTACACATGAGCATGAAGTTTGTAAGAAAAGGTTGGATATTCATGAATTTTTTAAGCAGATAAGGACACTTGATTGCAATGAGGGGACCCAGCAGGTGACACCCCGCCTGACTCCCCAGCTGCAGCAATGCAGAAGCACTAGACCAGAAGTGCTTTAGAGGAGGAAATTTTATTGTGGTGTTAAGCAGAAACTGGAGTGAGGACGGACTCGGGAGCCAGCCACACAAGGATACAGTGAAGAGTTTTCCAATTTCCAGGTCCTAGTTAGAGCAGTTTCCTGAGTAGGTTTCAGGGCTGGAGAGCTTGAGGATCCAGTAAATAGAGAACCCCAGAGCTCACAGTCTATGCGGGACAAGAGTGTGGGAATGTGGCAGAAGGATGGGCTGGGAAGAGACTGCTGTGGCCTACCTTGTTTGGCCTGCTTAGGAGTTGGGAATTCAACTGGTGTGCAATAAAGAGTCATGAAAGGATTTTAAACAAGGTGGGTATTCTTCACTTATATTCCCTCTTCTCCCTACTGTCAATGAATTATATATTAATGGCCAATGCATGTTCAGTTGAATGCATGAGATTTTGTGTAACTTACAGAAAACTGGAAATCATGAGATGTGAACTTAGGTCTTAACTTGCTTGGCATTTAGGTGGCTATATAATTTTGAATCAGACAAACAACTCCCTTTGTTCCAGCTGTGTTAATCTAAGAACTAATGAGCACTAGTTGGGTCATCTCTAATGTACCTTCTTGTGGGTATGTTATGTGGCCAAGAAATGAAATGCAACATATATTCTTTTTTGTTGTCTTTTTGAGACAGTCTCACTATGCAGTTTAGGCTGGCCTTGAACTCACTTTGTAGCCCGAGAGGCCTTGAACTCATAGCCATCTTCTGTATCCAACATTCTTCTAGTAGTCAGTGCTAAGTTTGAAAAAATTGCTCATTCTCAACCTTCACTCAGGGGACTAGAACTGGGGTGGGTCCCAGTGATTTATACTTTTAATAGTAGTAGGTAATCTATGAATTTTATTTTTAAATACACTGGTCTAGGAGAATCTAAATCTTATATGTTTTATAGAGCATAGTTTCAGTTCTTAAATCTACCAGTTACTCATTTTCATATCAAAAGATTTACTGTTCCATAGTGGGGAGAGCTATGTATCATTCTTCCTGGTCTTTCCTTCTCTACATATCATTATTGATGGTAGTCTGATGCAGAGGTGTTGGAGTTTTACTTTATTATGTGCTCAGTCAATAAATAATATATGCACATGATAAAGATATTTCTTTCCAGTGTATACATTCGGCTGTTCAGCTCCTCTGAAATAACCCATGGTAATGGCATCTTCTAGAACAAAGAATTATGAAGTGCTATGTACATGGACCAACTCCCTGGGGTGAACATAATCATTATGTACTGCAAATATATACTAATTAAAATTTTTGCAGTTGTGTTATGTGGCATAAAGTTGGAACTTGACATATACTCTGCTGGAAATGTGCTACATTTTTATTTGACCAAAAATGGTAACATGTGTTTTGTATCCTTTTTATAATTAAAAGAAATCCATGAGCACATGTAAAGACAGTTGAAGCAATGTGAGGTATGATTGAACACCACAGTGAAAGTTTGAATTTCAGAAATTTATTACACTGAAAGACACTGCCACTAACCCCATCAAAATACTCTCCCTGGATTAAACACATCTATCCCATCATCCAAGCGAATTCTGAAACAGCTCTGGAAGTCCTCTTTCATGATTGTCTTTAGGTGGGCTCTCTTGGATGCTTCTATGTATTGAATTCTTTCATGATGTTCACCTTTCATGGTCATTTTGCCTTTGTGAAAGAGTCAGAAGTTGCAAGATGACAGATCCAGTGAATATGGGAGATGAAAAACACGATCATTTTTTTATGAGCTTGCTCTTCCGTTGGATGACACTCAACAGCAGCCTTCACTGAATTTTTTATCACAACTTATAAAAACACTCAATGAACCAGGACTCCCAGAACTGTTTCAGAAAGTAGCGAGAATGACAGGATAAGCGTTGTAAGCAAGGGGAATCCACTGAGGGGGGTTCACAGCAATGTGTATTCTTCAGTGGTAATTGTGTTAAAATTTAAACTTTCCTATATTTCAATTACACCTCACAGTTTTCACGAGTTGAAAAGAATGTAGAGATGTAAATTTAAAACAAACAAGAAAGTAGAGATGTAAAAGTGTAGGTATAAAAAATTTACCAGAGTCAAGATTTTGTCCTAAAAGAATTCCACTCATCTTACTTCTTTAGGGGAGAAACTCAATAGCTTAGAGTTAATGGATTCAGAAAAAAAGCTCTGAAAGGTTATTTATGCATCATGTTTCACTTCTTCCCTGGGACTATTACACTATTTTGAGGAACTTCAAGGCTAGAGTTAGTCTAATATGCTCCCCAAGGAAAGCTTCATAAATAAGCTACATTCCTTATGATCTTTATTTTTGATGCAAAGACAGTAATGGTCAGGATTGACTAGTGGTTCTGTGGTATTAAGCAGACTCTGACTATTAAACTCACGGACTTTATTTTTGCTCTGTTGTCGTCAAGCTGTTATGCTTTGGCTTAGCCTCTGTTCTACGTTATCCTCACTCTAAGACCACGGAGAAGGAGCAGCCATGTAAGGCAATGTTAATCACTGACAGTGGGAGGGGGAACTCTGGTTGGCCTAATGTTGGCAATTAAGCTCTATGCTCGAGGTAGTGAATGTCCCTGTGCCCTAACTCATTTTACACAGCTTGTGGAATGGTACCCCAAAACCTCAGAGGAGTCAGACAGCTGCAGTCCTGCCATGCGCCAGGAGAGAAGCAAACTCAGAAATGTGTCACAAACAATGTGAACAACCACCTTGCCCCTGTTCGGCTAATTCTCACAAGTATAAGAAAAGCACACTTCCTTCCTTCCCCACAGAAAGAACCAGGCAGGACCATAATGTTAGTGTTGCATAGTAGTTTTCTCTGTAGAGAGTTCATTCACTTGAAAAGGCTATTGTAATAAAGTGCCATAAGCTGGATGGTTTTCATGATAAAAATGTTTTGTCTCATTGTTTCAGGGGCTGAAAGTCAAGCACAAGTGACTTCCAACTTCATTCTGAAGGCTCTAACAGGTTTTGTTCCCCATGCTTCTTACCTGCCTTCTGGTGATTTTCTGGCTCTCTTGGTACTCCTTGCCCTGTAGAAGCATCACCCTTATCTCTGAATTTGTCTTCATGTGTCATTTTCTGTGTGTGCCCAGGACATCAGTCTTGCTGGATGAGGGCCACCCTGGTGACATGATTTTAACTTGATTACTTTTTCAACAGTCCGTCTTTAAATCTTACCACTCTCTGAGGCAATGTGGTTGAGGCTGCAATATATGAATGTGGGGAGAAGGTAGATACAACATACTTCTAAGATGGAATGATACAGGGTAAGTAATCAGATTTTAGTGTGGCCCCCATTTGTGTAGAGACCACTAAATGCAAAAGGCAAGAATATTTTCAGTCTGCCCACCCTCCCTTGACAGAGACACCTGTGTACTCCCATACTCTCTCACTCATGAATATTCAGATGGAAAATAAGATTAGCATAATAAGAACCACTATTTAGCAAGGAGAACAGGGAGTCATTGCAGTATTATTAATCTGAAGCAATTCCAAAGTCTCACTGGGAAGCTATTTCAAAGCTCTTTATCTTGAGGTCAGATGCGTTTTGTACTGAGCTGCAGTGCTGCTTGCTGACAGAAGGTTCCACCTATTGGTCTCAGGCTTCTGACTCCACCTGAGGGGTTCTCTGTGCTCTTCTTTGCCTCTGGGACACCTATAGAGTAGGCATCAGAAAGCATGCTCTGCTGGGGGCACAGTGGCTTTATTCTAAGTATTTTTTATTCTGTTTGGCTTTGTTTTGTTTACAGCACTAGGAATTGAACCTAGGGCCTTCGTACTGGGCTATCTCCTCAAGCCTTTTTATTTTGAGACAGAATCCTCCTAAGTTGGTGAGGCAGGACTTGAAGTTGAGATCCTCCTGCCACATTCTTCAAAAATGCTGGGATTATAGACATGCACCACCATACACGTGAACCAGTGGTTGCTCTGAATTGATTCCATACTTTATTGGAAACTAATTAACTGCACTTAGGGTTTTGTTCTGAGGTTTGACTCCAGCTTGGTTTTAAGTTTGCTGTTTCTCTTCCCTTTGGACCTTGTACTCCTTGCTCCAGATTTAGGTGCTGATCATTTGAGGCTGTGAAGCTTTTTGGGGAGGACCTGTCAAATTTCCCATGAGAAAAGCATCTTCAGCCTCCTTTCCTTCATTCATTTGGCTCTGTTGAATACTACAACCTTAAATTGATTCGATTTGAAGACATTGACTCCATTCCGAGATCCCACAGTGGGTGTGATGGCCATAATCATGACCACGCCTCATCAAGATGCAATTGTGATCAGCATTTTTGGCTCAATGTCCTCTTTCTTTCTTCTGCCATTTAACATAGGAAGCACTTGCCTCCTCCCTGTTCTTGGCCTTCTTTTTATTTATTTTTTTCTTTGCAAAGGATCTAGTCTTTCCGGACTCATTTATCTCTTGTCAAATACAGCTCACAGCCACTGGCACCTGGTGATGCTCTCCACACTGTCGGCTAGAGCTGCAAGTTCCCAGGTCCAGCACCTGCCTCTCACGGTCCACAGGCAGCAGCGTTGCCATATGTTCTTCTCTGCATCATGTGAATCACGGCCACTTCTTTGGAGTGCTTAATGCCAGGTTCCTCAGACCTGCTGTCAGACTCCACCCCAGTGCTTCAGAGATTAGGGACTTGTTACAGTAATGTTCCACTTATGAGTGCTAGCTTGTGAAGGTTTTCTGTTTCTAAATTTCTGGGTTGTGATTTTGGATACTGAACCAAAGTCCTCACATGTGGTAAGGGTACCTTCCACCCCTGAGCTGCATCCCCAGCCCTGTCTTTCTTCTATGTGCTCAACAGTGTGCACAGTGACTTAGTTACATTTTAAGTGCAAGTTTGTTAAAAATCCAAGTAAGATTCTTAGACTCAGATGTAGTGTAGAAAAAATAACTAAAGACTCAGATCGAAATAAAATGAGGGACAATCTTTTAATTGAAAGTGAAGCTGGGCTGGGGAGATAGTTCACCAGCATAATCACTTGCCTTCCAAGCACAAGTTCCCAAGTTCAATCCCCAGTACCAACAAAAAAAAAAAAAAAAAAAAGAAAGAAGCGCAGCATCAGCGAGAAAGGTTGATTTAAAGCTGATCCACACATCAAAGAAATTAAAGAATCTTCAAGAAATATCGTGTTATTTGGGATTTAGAAAGGAGACCATGCATAATTGATCAAAACTTAATAAATATAAATATAAGCTATAACAAATTAAAATTATATAGTTAGCATTAGAGAAGTATCTGTTTAATCAAATTTCATTCATCTTGGCCTATCTTACTGCGGTTTAGATGTGTATCCCAAACCCCAGCTGTTGGAGATTTAATCCCCTGCTCAACAGTGTTGAGAACCGGGACCGTCAGGGGTACACAGGTCATGCAGACTTTGCCCTTAAGGAGAGGTCAGTGCTAGGATGGTAGGAGTGATTTAGCTAGAGGGAGTGGATGTCCTGATAACAGGGTGGCATTGGCCCGCTTGCCTTTGCTCTGTCTCCTGCATGCTGTTCTGATAATTCCCCTTCTGCTCTGGGTTCATGGACAGAGGCCCTTGCCAGGTGTGGACCCTCAAGCTTGGCTTTCCCTGCCTCCAGAACTGTAAGAAATAAATGTCTGTTTTTACTGCCTTGGGCATTCTGTGATAGCGGAACAACATGAACTTCGACAAGTTATATTTATCCTATTATGAGGTGCCCCTTTGTGACTTTTTTTTTTTTTTCTCAGAACTGGGGATTGAACTCAGGCCCTTGAGCTTGCCAGGCAAGCACTTACTCTTCTGAGCTATCTCCCCGGCCCCCTTGGTGGCTTTCAATAAGTTTTATGTCTTACTATTTGCAGTGGGGATAATAAGGAAGGACTAAAGACTTTCTGAGGAATTTCAGAGGGCTGGAGAGTGTAACTCCATTCATTAAATCTTAAAATTTGGCTTAAAAATAATCTACATGTAAAACATTAGTCAACTTATAAATCGAATGGTATTACAGTGACTATTTAATCGAAGTTGAGAAATTAATATAGGCTAAAGTCTTCAGGGATAATTTCATTGAAGCTGATCATATTTAGGGGTAAATAAAAGTTGATTGGAATAGGAGACAAGAAAAATCCATTTCAAAATTCAACTCGGTGACCACACTGGCAATATTAAAAACTACTGTAATTTCCAAAAGCCTTTAATTCATTTTGTGCTGTGAGCCTCACACTTGGTGAACCAGCATACATTTGGACAAGCAAGGGCCTCCTGGTTCTTTCTGTTGCTCTTTTTATTGATTGTGGTGCTAGGAAAATTACTGGAAGTGATGCTTTTCTCTTTATCTCTTGTGGCACTAAGAGCAATAATATGGGTTAAGTCAGAAGATGAAACGCAGCGCCTGGTATTAAAGGGATGCTTCTTCATGTCCTCCCCACAGTCACCTGCTGCTTTCCTGACACACATGAGCATGTGACAGCCTTCCACAAGAGTGACAGCTAATAGCATGAATGAACCTCTTGCATTTGGTTCTGGCATTTTCAAAAAATGCAGTAATACTCAAAGATAGATTTAGATTATGACTAATAATAAATGGACAGAAGGGTGACATGCCTTCCTCCTGATTTCTGAAGCAAATGGAGGGTTTCACTATCATGAAAATTATAGCCTCTTGGGTTTTTTAGTACTGAAATTTCCAAACAAACCTTCCTTACAGTGAACTCATTTGGGCTTAGGAAAAAATAGAAGAAGATGGCTTCCTACATCTCCTCTTAAGATCATGAAAAGCTCTCTGAATATTGGATTTAATCACTAGAACAAAGAAAGCAAGCTAGAAATAGTTCATCACCATGGCAAAGATTAAATTTAGTAAAAATATCAGTTAAAATTTAATGTCTATTGTAGTGCTTATTGTCCCAAGTTATCAAACTTTTATGGCTTTGAGGTAAAAATCTATGTTTTATGTTTTTGGTTTCATTTGTTTTGTTCTGGGGGCATCAAGGAACGAGTGACTGTGTGATATGGACTCAGCTTATGGTATAAAATGTCATATGGTGTACAAAAATACAAGTTTTATACCTTAAAATCCAAGGTCTAATTCCTGCCCCATGAACCACAATTTTCCCGAGTTGAACTTTCTTGCTAAGCCTTGTAAATGCACCCATAAACATTCGAAACGGAGCAATGCAACAGGCCTTGCTGGTTTGTCTCCCTTTGGCACTGAGTACTGAAAATGCATGTACACACACGTTTCTACATGTAAAATCTATACAAAAATTGTAGAATACCAGAATTTTCAAATCGGGCACAGATTCATCAGTAAGATGAGAAATAAACCTTTTTCAAAAATTAAATCTATATTCAAAAAAGGGAACATTTGAATTGTTTCATTTGAAGATATTTTTAAAAAATTTTCCAGAATCTTAGGAAGTCTCTGTGGGCTTCATGTCTTCTAGAGACACATTTTACACAAAGATACTTTTGGATCCGGCAAGGTAGCTCAGTGGTCTAAAGCACCTGCATTGACAAGCTTAGGCGAGTGCTGGGACCATAGTTTGATCCCCGGTAACACACATGCCAAGCCGGCCCCGACGCCAGGGCAGGCTGAGTCAGCCACAAAAAAAAAAAAAAAAAAAAAAAGGCAAAAAGATAATTTTGTTTTAAATTAAGACCTATGGAAATATCTTTTCATGATTAGAAACTTTAAAGATAAATTTTAAAGGGGCTGTGAGGAAAAATAAGCCCTCCTTCACTGTGTGTAGAAGAGTAGTTTGATACAACCACTGTGGAAATCTATGTGGAGATTTCTCAAAAAGCTAGGATTAGAGGTCCCATTCTAACCAGCTATTTGCCTTCTAAGTATTTTTCCAGACGAACTGAAAACATCATACCACAACAATATGTGTGTACCCATGTTGGTAGGAGTGCAATTTGTCTTAGCTAAATCTTGGAAACAAGGCTAGCCAAATAGCTCAGCAGATTAAAGCACCTGCAAACAGGCACAGGGACAAGAAGTTCAATCCCTGGGCCTGCCATGCTGGCCCCGCCCCTGGGGCTCACTGAGAAGGCAATTGAGACTGGGTGTGGTGGCACATGCCTATAATCCCATCTGTTAGGAGACTGCAAACAGGCAGGTCACTATGAGTCCGATCTAGTAGTAAGACCCAGAACACCCTGTAGACCCTTTCCTAAAATACAAAAATAAATAAATAAAATTTAAAAAAATAAAAATCTTGGGAACAAACCAAATATCCATGAACTGAAGAGTGGATATAAAAGATGTGGAATTAGGCTGGCAATATAGCTCAGAGAACTAAGTGCCTGCTTAGGCAAGCACAAGGATCGAGGTTCATTCCCCACGTGTCACACAAGCCCTACCCCTAGGCATGCTGAGCTGGACACTGAGACCCAGCATGGTGGTGCATACCGATAATCCCAGCACTAGGGAGACTGAAAGCAGGAGGATCACTATGAGTCTGAGCTGAGTAGTGAGACCCTGTACCAAATACATAAAAAACCCAGATGTGATACTTTTTTTTTTACATTTTATTTATTTATTTATTTGTGTGTGTGTGTGTGGCCAGCTCAGCCCACCAGGGGGCAGGGCTGGCTGGCATGTGATGCTGGGGGATTGAACCATGGTCCCTGTGCTTTGCTAAGCTTGTTCTAAGTAGGTGCTTTAGACCACTGAGCCATCTCACCAGCCCCAGATGTGATACTTTTATGTGGAATATTATTCAGCTATAAAGAAACGGGAGGCACTTGTGGATAAATGGGTGCAACTAGAGACCATACTCTTAGGTGAAATAAATCTAGCCTGTATGTGTAAACATTGTATTGTCTCCCTAGTGTAAGAACTTGAGAGGGTAAATAAAATCTGAATGGTACAACAGATACTGTAAAAGAGAAAGCAATTGCTCAAAAACAAAGAATAACCTGGATGAGAGAAAGGAGGAAAGAAAGAAGGAAAGAAAAATACACACGCACATATATATACACGCATATACAAGATAGCTAAGAAAACTATACTACTAATTTCTATTTGTTTATGGAAAGGAACTATTAATAATTAAATTGTGTCCCCCATTTAACATGCTTATATCTGGTAGACTGAACAATTAATTTGAAGATAATTATATGCAATAAGTAACCATGTTGGATTCCTATCATCTTTTTTTCTGAAATCCTATATGGTTTCTAATTTTTAAAATTATTTTATTCACTTTAAAATATAATTTTAAAAATAGATTCAAATGAAAAGTATTTTGATGGAAATAGTCATTTTCTAAACACATTCTGAGGGCCAGGGAGATGGCTCATTGGAATAAGCGCTTCCCTGGCAAGAGCAAGGGCCTGAGTTCAATCCCCGGTTCCGAAAAAAAAAAAAAAAAAAACACACACACACACACACACACACACACATTCTGAGTTACTAATAAGTATTAAATTATACTAAAATTTTAAAACATTCAATAAAATCATAATATTTTAAATATATAATTAAACAGAGTAGTTTGTCACCACTGACCCATGCTATAAGTTGAATCTGAAACAATATTCAGTGCAGCTCCAATTAATATTTATAGCACTGCATAAATACAGACTGCTGTGTTTATATGGTTGGTCTTGTGTACCTATCAGTAGAGACATTTATTCTGATGTGATCTTTGATTGCACTTAAAAACAAGTATGTTATCATACAGTGAAATTCATGGTGGAATAGAGAAGGGAAAAAAAGAACTAAAAAGAACTACAGGTAAAATAATATTTCCCTACAGTCTTGACATTTGCAGGGAAAACAATTAATTTTAGAAATCATCAAAGCTTAAGTACTCTAGTTCCCCTACTAGAGGACCTTTAGAATTCTGCAGAACAGTTAAAAAATTAAAGATGGATCCCTATCTTTCCCTTCTCTTCGTTGTCCCTGTTTGTAACTTGTCAAATGCTACCTGATCAAGCCTCTGACCAGAATACTGTTTGTTTTGCCCAGAACTCAAATAATGAAATACTCACATTTGTCCCTCCTTTGCCTCATTTGCCTATTTTATTTACACCAAATTTTATTTTTAAATCATCTCAAATCCTCACAATTTGTATACCTTCATCAAACAAATATTTCTAGTTTCAAAACCATGAATTATGGGTCAACAGTTTGCAATGATTTCTAGGCTGTTTCCAAGGAGTTGCTTTATTTGTCCTACTTTACTGGTGATTTTATTAGGAATGAGAGGCCTGACAGAGATCTCTTTAAATTGAATTTCTGTAACAAGACAGTATACAAGTTAATGTTTAAGGCCACAGGCTATAGAATTGGACTGCCTGGGATCATATCCAGGGCTCATCACTCACTGGAAGTTGGCCTGCAGCAAGTTACTCAAATTCTATGAGCTCTTCTGTAAAATATGGGTCATACCATTGACTTCTTTCCACTGTGATATAAGGACAAAATTATATAATCTATAGAAAGTACGTATTCCACTCCTTTGCATAAGATAAGCACTCAATGTATGCTAATTTTTATCTTGCTATTCATTTGGCCTGCTTTTCCTCCTATTGACTGACAAAAATTTAGAAAGTCCTGCTGTTCCTAAAAGAACAGACCCTCATTTTTGTAGCCTACACATAGTAGGAAAAACAACTGGTGTAAGATTTTTTTTTTCTATTATAACGCAGAGCAAGACAGCTACTTCATTTCTGTGAAGAACTGTGAGACATTGAACAGGGTTGGCTCTTGACAGTCAACTTGGAGCTGATTGGAGAAGGCAGGTCTTTTTTTTTTTTTTTTTTTTTTGGTGGAACCGGGGATTGAACTCAGATCCTTGAGTTTGCCAGTCAAGCGTTTATCCTACTGAGCCATCTCCCTGGCCCCTATTGGAGAAGGCAGGTCTTGGCATGGCTTCTAGAATGATCTGATGGGTGTGGCCTGCAAGAACTAGATGGTATGACTGTGTCATGTGTGAATTCCTTGTTCCTTTCAGCCAAAAGGAATCCACATGATTTTGCAAGTCCAGAAATGCATGTTTTGTGAGAAAATTAAACGGAAACCTTTATGTATGTATGTATGTATGTATGTATGTATGTATTTATTTATTTTTGTGATACCAGGGATCAAACTCAGAACCTTGTGCTTGCCAGACAGGTGCTTATGCTGCTGAGCTATATTCGGAGACTCGGTGTGGTGGCACACACTTGTAATCCCAGCACTGGGGAGGCTGAAAACAGGAGGGTCACTATGAGTCCAAGCTGCGTAGTGAGACACTGTACCAAATACAATAAATAAGTAAGGGGTGTTTTATGTTGACTCAAGTTGAAACTAGTTCTTAGTCAAGGTGAGGGACACTTTGTGACATGGATCTGCTGTACATGTGCCATGAAAATATTGGAAGGCTTTTTCTGGCAGTTTTGATTTTTCATCTTTTTGCTTTCCTTTGAAAGTATGATAACTGCTTTTCTGGATAGTTTTAGAGTCTACTCATTTGATTTCCTCATTAATTTAGGAAAACATAGATTTAATGTAAAGGCAGGTACGATTTGGTAAAACTCGGAAAGAACATTTTCTTACTCTTATTGTTTCATTTTATACTCTTTTGAAAACCTTAGGCCTTCTTGCTCATTGTTAAAACTTTAAAAATACGTATCTATGAATAGCATCTCAATTCACTGTTTCTCCAGTTACCAAATTGACATTTTCCTCTGTCTGATTATCTCAGAGCCTACTGGATTTCTTATTTTCCAGCCCTAAACCAACGTGTTCAGCTCATAAAAAACAGTAGTTAGCAAGTGACAGGTGTTTTTGAAAAACGTGCTTAGTTTAGATGTTCAGTGGAGCCTGAACCCTAAATCAGCAGCTATTAATGACCTTTTGTTCTCAGCTGAAGTCCTGGGCCTGAAGCAGTTTAGGCTGAGCAGGGAGTTGGTATTTTCCAAATGTACCTTGTTGAATTTTTGCCTTCTGGTCTAATGTATTTATTCTTGAAATTGTCAAGACTCAGCCCAACTTCAACAATAGGTTATTTATTCCCCTGCCGCCTTCTCCTATTCTTCTCTCCTGTTTTAACCCAAACAACATAAGTTATTGGGTATCTTGTAAAGCTGAGCATCCGCAGACCTGCGTTCCATTCTGTCCCCACGGCTTGCCAGCTGAGGAACCTTCAGAAGTCTGGTTTCTCATAATGAAACAGTAACCACAGTTCCTGCTTCCCAGGGTTCCATTCATCATCCAGTAGTGTAAAGCGTGAACGCGTGTACATGCCAGCAGCCATATAGTGTTCACTCAGGAAATCCTAGCAGCCTTCCTGTAGCCATAATAAGTGATCATTTCAGTTCCTTTTTCTTTCTCCTTCTTTTGCTTTGATATTTTGGTTTTGACCTTGGGGGATGGCTCTTCGTTCCTGTTTTTCTTCCTTTGCTTACCTTGGCTTATCTCTTTCTTTTTGTTCATTCATTAT
>NW_004524640.1:889683-897000 GCF_000260255.1 Octodon degus
TCACTAGTAGATCAGACTCACGATTCACCTGTTTACAGCCTCCCAAGAGCTGGGATTACAGGCGTGCACCACCATGCCTAGTCTCAATGGCCATCTCAGTGCACCCCGGGGATGGGGCCCAGCACGGCAGGCCTGGGGATCAAACCCTGGCCACTGTTCTTGCTTATAGGTGCTTTAATCTGCTGAGCTATTTGGCTGGCTCTACTAATGCTATCTTACTGAGTGGTATCCACACTTGCATGGGAAAGCTGATGTACCTGAGCAAATGCAGACATTAAAATGAGCATCCATGTACCTGGCATTTGCAACAAGGGGCAGAATTGATCAGCACAGGTCTCTTGGAGGAAAGACGGACAGCTGCATGGAAACCTAGCTAAAGCTTGCAAGTGGCCTGTGCCTCTATCAGGAAATAAACAGCTCGTGAAAATGTGGTATTTACACAGAGTGCACTACCCCTGTGGCGGAAAGATAATTTTGTACTATTTGTAGGAAATGGCTGCAGCAGGAGACCATAAGTTTAAGTAAAATCAGACATCGATGTTTAAATACTGCATATCTTATCTGAATATAAATAATTTTTTTAAAAAGATGGTAGGAAAGAAGGATATAGATCTTCTCAAGTGGAAAGGAGTTCTAGAGGAGGGTTCGGGGCAGCAGGGAAGGGTAGAGAAATAAAAAGGATTAAGATATGTTAAGCATCTGTGCCTACTCGCAAAGTTGAATGTAAACTTCATGCACCACAAACATGTACTTAACACAATTATTTTTGTTACAAGGCTGAGCAGGGAGGAACAGACAAGGTGTGCGTCTGCTATGTAATGAAAACAGCATGAGCCAGAGGCACAGAGGCCAGGAAGAGCCTTTTGAGAAGTAGAAATGCTTCTACTTCTGAGATGAAAATAATGGAGATGAAAATAGTGAGGGACCAAGGGCTCAGGGGCCCCCGAAGTCTCAGCACCCTGGAAGCGAAGGGAACAGACTTTCCACTCTCGGTCTGTCCCATCGTTGCTTATCCCTACCCCAATGTTCACACATTCTTCAGGTCTTTGGTTTCTTCTGTGAACAAGACTGTGCCGTATTTCTCCAGCGAGCTGGAGTAGGATTCAGAGTTTATTAGGCAAAAGAGACTTACTTCAATTTAGCCTAGAAGAGACACAGTGCTATACAAATCACACATTTACGTGATGAGTGAGTTCTTGTGAGGAATCGAAGAATAATTTTAGTAAAATTTATTTCCAATATTAGAATGTTGAAGACTTTGTTAAAGGCAAGAAAAGAAAGCTTAGGAAATAGAAAGTATTCTAGCAATGTGACTAAGTAACTCCAAAATTAGTTAATAACTTACCAGTTAGCCTTATGCATATAATTTGATGTGCAATACTGCTTTTCACATGATTGTTTTCATTTGACTAGATAAGAAATAAGGACAAATGTGATGGGTAAAATTAGAGGATGACATTCAAATGTGCATTCTTTTGCTGATTATTGTTTAAGGGCATGATCTTGCTATGTAGTTCAGGTTGGCCGGGAACTTACTGTTAGCCCAGGTAGGGCTCAATCTCAAGATCTTCCTGCCTTAGCCTCCTCAGTGATAAGATGAGAGGTGTGAGTCACTATGACCCCCTCTAGTTGACTTGTAATGAGCCCATTTGCTGTTTTCCTTTTAGTGGTACTTCTTATTTCCAGGAGCAGTTTAGGTATCATGAGTGTTCAACTTCTCATTCATAAATTCAAAAGCTGTAGAGACAATATCCCAATGTTCGCGTGCCATTCTATCCTGTCTGCAAGTACTAGGTGGGAATTCATTTTAGTTAAGCTTTTTGTAAAGTATTTATGTTTGACATTATTTTTTCTACTCTTTTTTGACCACAAGTACAAACATTCAATTGGCCTGTTTGGTTTGTGTTCAGTAATTTAAAAAGAAAATGTTTCTCATGGAGTATATCTAAGCTACAAAACAAATATCATATGTCCTCAGCACTGCAAAAACAAATCTGTTCGTCTAAGCTGTAGGAAGAAGTGTGTGTGATGTGTCTGTTGTTGTGCCAGTGTTCAGCCTATGGCTGTGGGCTTGTTTCGGTGTAACACCAAGTGTTCTGCTGTTCTGCCTTGGATCAGAAGTTGATCATTTCCTTAACCCTTCTACTCTCATAATCTACGTACCTCAGGTCTTTATATACAATAGAAAAAGCTTTTTCATTTCTTCTTCATGTGTTGATATGCACAACCTTTAACTGACATTTGGGACCACACGTACTATGGCTAGGATGCTGAAGCTGCTTCGTAAACTGGAGCAGACAAGAAGTAGAAAAAACTCTTTTGAAAGGCTCCTTTGCCCAGTCCTTTTCCGTAACTGAAAGTGCAGCTCTATGCCAGGGTGCAGGGGAAGGCTGAGTTGGGGGTGGGAGAGAAGGCTGAGGAAGGCAGAAGGGGCAGTTGTTTTTCTGTGCCTGCTGACGTCAACTGAATTGCCAGATGGCATTTGAATGCTTTGCAAAAAGACAGGAGCCTTTTATTACAGCTGTCACGTGGAGTTTCATGCATTTGCATTCCCAGAAGTGGTCTAAAGCTTTCCTAACTGCAGGGGTAATAAGGACACAGTACCTTCCCTGCCCCAGGGGGGCCTTTGTAGGATGCTGTTACCTTAAGTGGCTCTGATAAGGGGCACATGCTCAGTGCATGGCATGTCTCACTGTCAGCTTCAGAGGGCCAGCGTGACTTAGTTTCAATTAGGACTCTAAAGTGACCATTCAAGAAGCATATTTTCTCCAGAAGACCTTTTGTGGGTCCTAACAGCTTCTTAGAAACACAGTAGCACCTACCGGTCTACAGTGGCCCTGCTGGGCTTTAGAGTAAAAAAACGTGGTTTTTGTGGGTTGTTCCCAGGGCTGAAAAACTCTGTGCAGAGTAGCCTGAGTGAGCCCAGACAGCTGTGCCTGCCCTCGCCTGCCCGTGCAGCCCCACCATCCTGGCCATTCCATCCTCACTTTTAGAAACAAATAAAAAAATGTACCTTTTAGAAAATGTTGGGATCCATGTTCATTTTTTTTTATCAATTTTATTGAGAAACAGATAGCAATAAGACAGTTTCAAAAACCGACTAATACGACAGTTTCAGTAATTAATACATTGCATATTGTTGTCTTCTTAGTGGTTATTCATAGTACAAGATGCAGACGTGATAGCCTCACCAAACACTATTAGTACAAATCTTTCTTCTCATTGGAATTAAGAGAAAGTAGCTGTATATCTAGCCTAACTATTTTGTATATACAGATACAAAGTGGTCCTTCATTTGTATCCCCTTTTGCTGTTAGTTTTGTCAGAGGTGGGTATTCCATTGCCATTTAAATATTGTAGGTGCACGAATTCAGCAAAATAATCCAATATAGTCCAGTAGTCCATAATAGCAGTGGGTTATCCATAGGACTGTTTAAAACAAAAGAAGGAGCTTTGAAATATGAGCTGCTCTCAGAAACTGACCCCAGAGAAGTTGACCCCATCCTTTCCTACAGCCAGAGGTTCCGTGTTTTTCTTTATTTTTATGCCTGGAATTTGTCAAGCCTTCAATTCATTTGGCTATCAAAAATGTTCTTTTTATAGCACATCTATTTGGGGAACAACCAAGTCAATGAATTGATGATCAGAACCAATTTGAAACAGGGCAGAAGAATATGTATACATCTCAAATTTTTGGCAGTGTTGCAATAACTCATGCTTTTTCTTCCTGGTAAACATTTTGACATATTCAGGTTGACCTGAGCTGTTTTACTTAGGTTCTTTTCTTCTTGATCTTGTCTGAAGTCAAAGATAGGATACATGTCATAGGTAGGCATTTCATTGGCAAGAATTCTACATGTTTTGGTGAAATAAGACATATTAGATATGCCAATTCCAGCTAGACTGGATGGATGGGCTTAAAAATCTCATAATGTCACTTATTTCCAATCACATGCCTACACTAGCGGTCAGAAGACTGTACTCACAGTACTGAAAACTCCTATACCCTTTGCCAGTGGCAACCCATTGCATGCATGTTAAAAATCAATGATTTGAGGGAGGGTAAACTTAGAGACCTTTCCCATGTGCTCTGCATGAAGCAGGAATGATCTTTTCTACCACACCATTCTCCAAATACACATGAGCTTGATCATGGAATAGTTTCCAAGCATATACAGTAAGAGCACACTTTCTAGAGCACATACATGTTCACTTCATATTCATTCTATTTTCTGATTATGCTGTAGAGATTAGGGATATGCTATTCAGGAGATGATGGTGATTATTTTTCTTTTCTTTCTTTCTTTTTTTTTTTTTTGCCCCACTCAGCCCATCCTAAGGGCAGAGCTGGCATGACATGTGGTGTCTGGGATTGAACTGCTGTCCCCTGTGCCTGCTTAAGCTTGCCTAAGCAGGTGCTTTAGACCACTGCGCTATCTCACTGGCCTGATGATGGTGAATATTGTAAAACTTGTGGGTAACATTTGCCAGTGTCCTCTGACCCTTTGTCCCCTCTCAGTACCCATAGAGTCTTTTTTTTTTGGCAGAACCAGGGATTGAACTCAGACTCTTGTGCTTGCCAGGGAAGCGCTTATTCCACTGAGCCATCTCCCCAGCCCCATTACCCATAGAGTCTTGATCTATATGTCATGTTCAAAAGCAATTTCCACATCTGCAAGGTGGCATGAAATCAGTAGCAAGGAACACAAGACCTAGAGCAAATAATAAGCCAAAGGTCAAAGGAGGTTTCAGGAAGCATTATCTAGAGGGGCAAGGTGAGGAAAATAAAACAGGAAGGGAACACCAGCTTAAAAGACCTACTCTCACCTGGCAGTACAGGGTATTATGTTGACTGAATACAGATTTGAAATATATTACTAAATATTTCATCTGGGACATACTTGAGCCTAAATGTCAAGGATATGGTAGACCTGTGACACATGTTCTCTGTTTCTCCAGTAATAAGCCTTAGGAAAGTGGTGACAACAGTAGCAGTGTCCTACTTTGCACGCCCCTGCTTCCTGTCCCCTTTGAAAGACCAATGCACTTGTCCCAGGTGTAAGTGTTGCCATTGTTGATATGACAATGATAAGTATTCCTATTTATTTCTCTAGCAAGTTAGTTAAGGTTTGACTGAACTTTATTGGAATTAAAGCAATGGGTACCTGAATATAATTCCAGGTGACAGTCCTTTTGGACACACAATGCTTTTCCGAAAGTTGTAAAATAGGAAAACCTATGTGGTACTATTTCTCTATAGAAAAATAATGCTCTGCTCATTCATTTCCTTTCATTGTGAAGTAAGTTTCAGGTTGTACAATACTGAGGTATGTTGTGAACGTCTATTGGACACATACAACTGCGCAGTGCTATACCTTTCAGATAGAATAAAGCTGATTGTGTCACTTCGGTAAACAATGTCATGACAAAGAATTTAATCAGTAGTCAATCTGCCTTGCAGTCAAGTTGCCTTTTGGTCTTAATACCACAGTTCAATCAGCAGTTGCTGTACAGTTGTTTGGGGCCCAGTGTTTTAGTGCTGATTCCACTAAATATTATTGGACCAAAATTTTGTAAAGTGTTAAGCTAAAATTGGCAGGGCTTGGTGATTCCTCAAAGGAGGAGGGAGAGAGGCAAGAAGTTCTATCACAGATAATCTGGATCCAGTGGGAGCCAGTGACTACAATAATATCCGTGGCCTGGTAAAGCCGGTGAGGAAGTCAGGTAGGGTGAGATATGGATGCGTGGCTCAGAGGAGCCCTGCTCAGTGTGCCTCCGTGGGAGTGGGAAGGAAAGAGGCTCTGGGGAGAGCTTTGGGGGCCACACACGGTGTGGGATTTGTCAGCTGTAAGAAGTCGAAGACTGAGCTTATTGGGAACAAATTGAGAAAGGATGGAAGAACAGAAGGACAATGGCTGAGAAGTGAAACCCGGGGAAATGGGTTTTCAAGTAATGGGGGCTGGGACCTGAGAGAAAGAATTTTCTGATAAGTAGGGAAAGACTTAGAAAGACATGGTATCATGGGAGCTGAGGGAAGAATGAAGTTTGCAGAAAAAGTATGGCATTAGTATCATAAAGCATGACAGACAATCCAGTAAGGCAAAGGCTCTCCCAATATAATTTGAGTTTAGCAGTTAAAAAAGTGCAAGTAGTAATTAGCAAGAACTATTATTCTTCTAGAAACCTGACTTTGAAGGCTTGGGATAAGAATGGAAAGACGATAATGCAAAGCAACTGAATATATACTTCCAAAAACTTTGGTAAATAAATTGGATGCTAATTGATATGGGTGCAGTAGCTAGAGGAAAAATATGGGAATAAGGCCAGATAGTAGATGTCTTTGAAAAGCAGGGTCCATAGCTCAGAAGAAAAACCTGGGTAGAGGAATAGTGTGAGGGAAAGCTCAAGGAGCAGTAATTTCCTTTGTAAGTGTAATCACGGTGTAAAGAGAAATAATTTTGTCATTAACTTAATGTCCTTTTCAGTGTCAAGTTTTTAACTGCCAACTTCCTTAGAAAACTCAAATCTGTTAGTGAAAAATATTAGGTACATGAAACAAACTTTTTGCAGCTGTTTCTTTGGAATATTTCTTCTTATTACTACCCCACAATCATGTACTGCAGCAATGTCTCTATGACAGATATAACTTTCAATATGACTTCCAGTATTCCCCAAATGCTTAATTATGTCTCCCAAAGAGAAAGGCAATAAGTGACAATTGTAGATGGATTCTGTTGTGGGTAAGTGATGAATATTACCTATGTAATGGATGAATTGAGGAGTTTTTAAAAGTTAAGCGTGAAGAAAAGAGACTCTTGTCTCTCAAGAACGTGTGTGATGTCTATATGCCAGGTATATTGTAACAATTAAAAAGTAACATTTAGATGTCTTAGGAAGTTGAAGATAGACTGAATCTCCAGAGTTACCTTTCTTTTAAGACTTCAATGATTAACCTGTAAAAAAAAGAAATTTAAGCATTATATGCAATTATTGTATTAGATAAAAAAAATACAGTATTAGACTGCTGTGTTTGCAACAGCTCAGAAATCTGTTGGCTGTTATTTTTCCCCTTCAGTGTTCTAGTGTTTTTTTAAGTGGTGTAAATGTGATATTACTACACACACTCTGTATCCCTGTCTCTGTCTGTCTGTCTGTCTGTCTGTCTGTCTGTCTGTCACTGCCTGTCTGTCTATCTGTCTGTCTCTGTCTCTGTCTGTCTGTCTGCCTGTCTGTCTGTGTCTGTCTGTCTGTCTTTCTATGTCTGTCTGTCTCTGTCTCTGTGTCTGTCTGTCTGTCTGTCTGTCTCTCTGTGTCTGT
>NW_004524640.1:897392-917500 GCF_000260255.1 Octodon degus
GTCCCCTCTCCCCTTCTCTGTGAAGTGTGCACCTGTGCCTGAGCACTACTCATGAAAGCAATATGCAGTCTGCATTGTCAGGGATCACGGAAATCAGAGTTTCTCTAGCTCTGAGAATGAGGTTACTCTGACTTCCTCTTTCCCAGACACTGCTTTTGGTCCTTTGATCTGGGAATCTGTGTTAGCCACTGAATTGGATGTGCTCATTGCAGGTGGTCTCCCTAAGTAGCCTGATAGTGAGAAGAAGTTGGGAGAACAAGAAAGTGTTTTGTTTGTTTGATTCAATGGTGCTGGTGATTGAGCCCAGCACTCCTGCACTGTCAGGCCCTGGCCATTCATTCTATGTCCTTTGAGCTACGTCCCCTTAGAAAGGTGATTTGTTTAAATACCAGGGCCAAGGAAATCACACTTTTCAGCTTGGTTAGAATAATTGCAATTCTCTAAACTTTTGAGAACTATTTTTATAAGAACAGTGTATTGTGTTGGAAAGAATTAGAGCTCATTCAATTAGTAATGATGTTTTTTGAGTTCTTACAGTATGCTGAGCTCTATGATTTATTTTTTAAAATGAATAAAAATTGTTCTTCCACTTGCATTCACAATCTGGCAAGGAATTTAGTCACAAGCAATTAGCAATAGTACAATATGGATAATAGATGCCTGAACAGGGTACTCTGGAGGCCAACATGATTAATTTGGTGGGTTTGAGAATGAAGCTAAGATGCTTTTGTGCTTTAAAGGTGGATCTTGCTCTTGTTCACGAATACCAACAATATAAGAGAAAGATTAAGTGCTGGGTATGATCGAGAGTATAAGCGATAGTGTGGGGCTTTGGTATACTATTTAGAAGCATCATCCAGGATAGCCAGAGATGAGATACTACTAGAACATATGCAAAAAGAAGATTTAAAAGCTAAGCATTGAAATATATAAACCCTTGCCAGGCAATTAAATTTTACTCTACAACTCTGGAGAACCATCAGATAGTAAGACAGCATATTAACATCTCTCTACTAGGGAAAACTAAATTTGTGCTGGGAAGAAACAGCCAGAAAACAATTGTAGCCACCCTCAAGTAAAGCACTGTGAGATGATTTGAGGCAGAAATGAAGGGATTTTAAAAAATCTTCAGGTAGGTATTCTTTGAGATCCTGCAGACAATACATACAGTTTTTTGCTTCTACCAGTAATCCTCAACTAGTTCATTTATACTTTTATTTTAAAGAGAATAAAAAGTAATTTAAAAATAATTAGAAGTGATACAGAGTTTAAAAAAACAGGATGATAGGAATTCTGTGTTGGTTGGTGTACTGAATATTTGTTGTCCTTACAGGCAATATGTGGTGAGAAAGGAAAAAAAAAAAATAGAATCAAAGTATCCCGACTGGATTAGATTGAATTATGTGAGTGGTTGCTAAGGTGGGAAATATAGAAGAAAAGTGTTTCTGAAGATAGAATTGTTCTCTTTTGAAATGCAGAGTATGAAATAGCTATGGAATACTCGAATGTTTTGGGGGATGAGAGAATGGGGAGAAGAGTGAAAGAGGAATAGAAATAACCCAAATTACAACAATAAGTGGGCTGCATGGCATTAAAAGCACTGAGGTAAGAGACTGATATTTTAATATAGGAAGACTATCAGCTTCCTGAATCAGAGACGGAGTCCAGAACTAGGAAGACTTTCTATGCTTAGAAATGGACACCTGACAAAGTGTCTCTGATAGAAGATTGAATAACTTTGTGTGCTTTCTTTTGTGTATTTTCTGGCTAGAGGAATGGAGAATTAATTGAAATTAATTAGGTAATTAATTAATTACCTAATGTGAATTAGGTAATTAATTACCTCGTGTGAAAAACAAATTCTTGAACTAAAAACAAAAAGGAAGGAAGGAAGGGAGGGAAGGAAAGAGAGAAAGGAACAAAGGTGGGAGTAAGAGAGGGGAAAAAGAAACCATTAACACATGAAAGATTTAAAATAAGCCAAGCTACTACTGCTATATGTATTAGGCAAACTTTTCTGAGCATGGTACCTGAAAAAACTGTTTTGGGGGGTAGAAAAGGAGTATAGAATATTCCTCCTCTTCATGAAGCACAGGTGTGTGTCATAGATTGACTTTTCATGGAACCAGCTCATCAGCAGTGTTGGGGGTAACAAGTCCTATTGCAGGGCATGGGGACAGGGTAATTCACAGCTAAGGCTCAGCTATGGGTGGTGCGCTGGTGCCAGAATGCACAAATCAGTCCATGACCGAAGGAAATGACTCAGGTGAGCTCTTCCAGTTTCAGCAAGCTCCTATTTTTATTTTTATTTTTTAAAAAGATTAATTAATTAATTTGGTACAGGGTCTTGCTATGCAGCTCAGTAGTGATCTTCTTGTCTCTGCCTCCCCAACACTGGGACTACAGGCATGTGCCACCATGCCTGGTTTGGGTGGCAACACGGCACACCCTGGGTTCTGAGGCCAGCATGGAAAGTGGTACTGCAGATAGAACTTGGGTCCTTGTGTTTGCCAGGCAGGCATTTAGATTGCTGAGCTATCTCCCTGGCCTGCCTATTTTTAATTTGCTTACACTATTTTTAATATGAGATTTTAACTGATGCCAGTTTCGTTTCTTCTTTCTTTCTTTCTTTCTTTCTTTCTTTCTTTCTTTCTTTCTTTCTTTTTTCTGTATTTAGGACAGGGTCTGTAGAGTCCAACTACATAGATCAGACTCATAGTGATTCCTCTATTTTCAGCCTCCCAAGCACTGGGATTACAGGCATCTGCCACCACCTGATGCCAGTTTCTTAAGCTGAAGTGATTAGCCTAGACTTCTAGACAGATATAAAATTTATCCTCATTACCACCCATGTATCTCCTCTTTGAGTATATATTTGGTACAGATTTTTACTCTGTACCCAATTATTAGTATATTTCCCACTATGATGAAAATTTTACTATGACTAGTAGCAACAATGTTATTATTTTTATAAGAAGGTGAAGAGGTCCCATGTAACCCAGCTATCCCCCTTCCCACTGTTTTTCCAAAAGAATTGAAAGCATCATACACAACACAACATCATATGCACCCCTGTTTATAGAAGTGTGATTTGTCATAGATAAATCTTGGAAACAACCAAAATGCCTATCGCCTGAGGAATGGATAAAAAAACAATGTGGTATTTTTATGCAATGGAGTACTACTTAGCTGTAAAGAAGGACAAGCTTGGGCCTTGTATAGGTAAATGGATGAAACTAGAGACCAGACTCCTAAGTGTAGTCAACTCATATGTGTGAACATCACAGTCTCCCTAATGTAAGAAATTGAAAAAGTAAGACCCAAAGTCTATAGTATTGTGAAAAGGAAAGAAACTACTCAAAAAGAAATAACTGGGATGGGGGAAAGGAGAAAAGAAGGAAGGGAAAAGAAAATGGACAAACACATAAGACAGAAAAGCTAGTGATACTACAGATTTATTTTAATTCATTGAAAGATGTTTGTGCTTATATCGTCTGATCAATTATGCATGCCTATGCCCTATACTCTGAGCAACTAATTTAAAGGTAACAATACACAATATATTAAGCATTATTAATCTAGTGTTTAGAAATTCTGTGTTTTTAAGGCCTTTTTCCTTTTTCCTCTCTTTAAAATGAAATAAAATTAACAACCCCACCTCTACTCCAAAGAAAAGAAGGCCAAGGGGGAAAGGCCTTTAGGGTTAGTGGATTTAGTGGCTGAAAAATGTTATACACACACAGAACTTTTAAAAAATTTGTCCTTATTGTGCTGCTCTCTGCAATATTTGCTTCATCCCTTTTTTTTTGGGGGGGGCCGGGTACTGGGGATTGAACTCAGGATCTTGCACTTGCCAGGCAAGAACTTATTCTACTGAGCTATCTCCCTGGCCCCTTATTTCTTCCTAATGCTGAATCTATTTGCGACCCACCTATGGCAACTGGCAGGAATGTGCTAACTTCTGAAGGAAGGAATTTCTTCTTGTAGAAGCAGAGTTCGTCCCCTGTGTCATGTTCATTCACTTGTTCATCCCATCCTTGACCAAATCCCAGATTTGAGGGTAGGGATTGCCATGATGCATATAGAGTTAATCATGAATCCACTCTAGAAATGAAGAAAGTTCAGGATCGGAGTATTTCTGAATGTCTTTTGGACATACTCATCTCTGTGTCTGTCTTAGGTACTTTTATCATAGTTGAGGCAGAATACCCAGCACCCGCAAGTCAAGGAAAGAAAAGTTTATTCAGCTCACAGTTTGTGGAGATTTCAGGTCCTAGGTGGCTGGTTCCAAAGGAGGGTGGTGTGGCAGAGGGGTATCGCAGAGGAGAAATAGCTCATGGAGGGCAGAAGGCAGGAAAGCAACAAAGCAGCAGCTGGCTGCAGCAGCCCTCTTTCTTTTATAGTATACCCAGGGCCTTAGGACAGGAAG
This sequence comes from Octodon degus, assembly GCF_000260255.1. Taxonomy (NCBI): domain Eukaryota; kingdom Metazoa; phylum Chordata; class Mammalia; order Rodentia; family Octodontidae; genus Octodon; species Octodon degus. The sequence continues at coordinate 901,822 of NW_004524640.1, forward strand.
CACTTACACCCAGCTGGGCCTCCACACTATCCACACCCAGAATTATACCAAAGTAATCAGTGGACTAATTTAGTAGCAGTACACCCTTAATCCCAGCATCACACATTTTAGATCCAGCCACCTCTGAAAACCCCCCACCTGTGACTGCATGAGGTTTTGGGAACACATAGGACTTAAGCCCTAGTAATATCCAAATCTTACAATAATTCATGCAGCGACTGTTAAGGTTGTCAAATATCCAGAAGCCGCAGACTGTACAGCTGGTATGAGCAAAACTATTACCTTCTTTTGAGGCACTAAAGAGCATGGCTGATGATGGGTATAATATAGTAGGCTAAAATGATCATCAGAAACATTATCAATAGTTCTAATCCATCATATGGGAGGATGAAGCAGCAGAATGGTGAATCTGAGGCCAACTTGGGCCATGTAGCAATTTCAAGCCTGGCCTGCACTCTGTAAGGAGACCCAGCCTCAAAAACCAACAACAAAAATATTGGACAAGGAGACAACTCGAAGCTGTCTTAGAATTATATTAAACTTTGTAGTCCCTTGTCCACAAGGAGAAAGCAAGTTCATGATGTCCATATTCTGAATGACTCACCATGATGACCGCGTGACTTATTTACTTACCCAATTTCCTCCTTTGCTCAGCAGCTCATTCTTGATAGATGCGAGGACTCAAGCATCGTTTTGAAATGTTTCCTGTCTATAACCTTGACAGTCTTGCCCAACGTCTCTGCCTGTTAAATATCTTGATGAGCCACCGTGGCCTAGGATAATTACATTTTTCAATGTCCTATAATATTCTGGATATAATAGTATTATAACTGAAACCAATTTATTAAACTGAAGTGAGTAATCCAACCTTGTAGATGTAAATAACATTTGATAAAATAGCATTACCGCCTAAGAAGAAAATGAAGATCAGTGTCTTCCCATCGGTAACAGGCCCCATGAGAGCCTACAAGTTTTTTTTTTTTCTTTTGGGGCAAATAATATGAATTGTCTTAAGTCTGAAAAACAGGGAGAAAGAATAAGGGATGTTTTTCTTGATGGAAAATATTAACAGTGAGGTCTTCCCTAAGACTTAGTTCTCGGAAGTCTAACTTGGCATTTTCAAGAGAAATGTGAAAAAAGGGAGGATACCACGAAATCTTGGAGTTTACTGATGACGTGAACAAGTTTCACTTGATACTGAAAGTCTGAGTTGATAAAGATTAATTGGAGGAAAAGTTTACCCGAAAATACGTAACAAATTGGCAGGGTTCTTTTCCTATCATCAAAAGTAATTGACTGCATAGGAATATTTCCACAATACTGATAGGCAGTTTAGTTTTAGGATTAGTGACACAGCAAATTAAGTGTCTTAATCTTTTGTGTACTAGTTTCACATTTTGAAAGTCATACACTTTATGAACTGTGAGTTGCACTTTGGACAATCAAGTGTTATTATAAACTTTTCAAATTTTACACAGAATAATTGGACTGATTAATTCCATCTGTCTCTTAAAACTAGCTAGCAAAGAGCAGACACTCAGGTACTAGGAAAGCAAGGCAGTTTTGGGTTCGTTATTCTCCAGAGCCCTGAGAGCACGTTTGAAAAGTAAGACACAGGCTCTGAGAGTCGTGAAGGATCCTGGTTTGGTAGAAAATGCCTAGAAACCTGAGGTTTCTCTGTTTGCTTCATCAGTACGCTTCCTGTCTCTCATCCACCTCCTGGTTCTCTCTCTGAAGATCTGAGGTAGGTTTCTTGGTTTTCTTTTGTATTTATGCTACTTTGCGGAGAGCTCCAAATAACAATGAGCTCAGCTTACAGTGGGCATTTTGAAAGTTTGTTAAGAAGGCCTGCAGATCCAGACACAGGAGCTTTGATTCACCCACTTTAAGAAACCGCTCTTTTCATAACTACTTTTATTGTCCTTAGAAGCAAAGGCAATTGTGATCTATCTGTAGGGCTCTCTCACTTTCATATTTTATTCTTTGATTTCATTCATTGACTACACAATGCTTGAGGGCAGCAGTGGGAGCTTTCTCCTGTCCATACCACTGGGGTGTACACAGGTCAGTTAGTGTTTCCTGAACAAGTGAGGCAAGTACAGAAACCTCCATATTGCCTCCAAATTCACTTTTTGAACCACTCCACCTATAAAATGTATTTTTCATATTACAATGTGGTAGTTGAGGTTGTACTCACCATGGAAAAATAACAACAAAAAATATTCTTGTACTTATTCTTAAGTAGGGCTTTCTGTAAGCTAGCTTGGATACTGCAGCATTTCTACTTTTTTTTTTTTTTTTTTTTTTTTTGCGGAACTAGGAATTGAACTCAGGCCCTTGTGCTTGCCAGGGAAGTGCTTATTCCACTGAGCCATCTCCCTGGCCCCTCTAACATTTTTTTAGGAAAAAATACATCCCAGATTCCAAAAAGTATGATTTATATCTGTTTTGAAATTTGATATGTCTGTAAGTTTGGAAGCCTTAGTACTTAATTGATGACATCTTTGATTAGTTCTAGAAAATGGAACTGATTGGATTTTTAAATCTATTCATGAGCTGTGTGCTGCTGTCTTAAAACCATTTGGGGCCCTTGGGAACATTCACCACCCTCTGTTATCGGCACCGTAAGGTCTATCATGGTAAGATACAAAAAAGGAGAATTTTGTTTGCCAGAGAGAATGCACACTTTAAACAATGATGGGAGAATTCTTCACACAATATTTGGTAAAGCTTGAAGTTGCTGAGGAGGTTTTGAAGGACAGACTTTTGAAGGCAATCCCTTGCGTTTCCCTTGTTCCCTTATCTCATCAGTTTCCATGTATAGTTGATGCTCTTTAGTGTTGCGTTCGTTCTTTTTCCCGCTTCCTGGTCACATGTTGCACTTATCCTAGGTTCATGTGTTTATTATTACTGCAAGCTTGGTCACCGCAGCCTTCCTCCAGCATTGCATAATGTTTGGTTATGTCACCCCATTCTTAGACATCTTTCATCACAATGATCAACTAATAGAATGAGAAAACTTTTTGGGTTTTGTCCACAGATACCTGAAATTGGGCCTTACTTCTTTTTAAACCTGTTTTCTGCTCATAAAAAGCAGAGATCTTCCATGCCTGAGAGACCAATCTACTGATGGACTTCCCTCTCATCTTTCTCAGCAGTACCCGTGTCCTTACTCCATAGTTCTACCTGTCTGCGCTGTCCCTCACCCCCAGCTAGACCTGTCCTGCCGCCTGCGTGGATCTGTAGCCCAGCTGGCCAATCTCTCATCTTTCCTCCCTGCAAGATCCCTTTTTGTGTTCACTTTGCAGCCTTTTCCTATGAAATTCCATGTCTGGTAATGTGCGGAATACATGAGGAACATGTGGGAGTCCCTGGTCTCTTACCTCAGCTGAACCTTCAGTATTGCTCTGAGAATTTACACAACGATGTCTCATTTTTTATTTGGGAATTCTTTATTCCCCTCTGTATCCTAGACTGAACATGACTCATAGCACATGACACTGAGCAAAGGATCAACTACCTGACTTATAAAGTAAATAAAGCCAGTATACAAGAACTCCTTCATATTCTCATCTGTAAATGTACAAACACTCATTTTTCTTCTTGTTATTATGGAAAAGACATCTCTCATTATGAAAGCTCACACCCTCTCCCCACCACTTCTCCTCTTACAATTTTATCAATTTGTCATTTTTGGGCTGTTTTTAGCCTCTGTCCACAAGCTCTCCCATCCAACATGAATGCTTGTTGGCATGCCCAACAACTCTTCAGACCCTATTTCCCCACTGGATGCTGACACGTGTCTGTCTTCTGTTTTATAGCTAGTTTTCTCTTCCATGACCTCCATTTTCACTTCTTCAGCTGAATGCAGCACGTCCCACAACTCTGATCCATCACTAAAACTTTTCTTCCCAAAGTTGCCGCCACTGACCTCAGCGATACTAAACAAATGCACAGTTTTCAAAATTCACTGATACATCCAGCACTGCTCACTGCTGACCACACTTTCATTTTGACAAATCCATATCCTTGGCCCTTTGGATGCTAACTCTAAGTTCTCCGTTGTTCCTTCCCACCCACCATGGATCAGAGCTTGCCCTCTATTGCCTGCTCCTTTCTCTTTCCACACTTTATGGCAGCATGTTGATAAGATGGCCACATGCATGATATCGATGGCCCATCGTGTATTTGCATGCAGCCCTGACTCCAGGTGCACAACCCAAGTCACTCTGCGGACGTGATATTCTTAGTCAAGGATGAATACTTCAGCAAACTCATCAGAACTGATTCTCTTTGGATTCTCAGCTGCCCATTTCCCCAGAGCATGACTGTGAGCATCAGCCTGACTCCTCACACGCACTGACAGCATCCCAGCTGGGCAAGCTTCCCAGCACCCTTGCCAGTTACTCAGTCCTCTGGAATGTGGTTCCTGGCCCAGTCTTGATCCTTTCCTTTATCCTTCTCCAGACTCATCTTTCCCACCTGAAGCTTCTTGTACTTCACCCGAACTTTGTCTCCAAAGGCATTCTGTCTGCCTCCAAGCCTACTGAGGATTTCTTTTTTTCCAGAGAACACTTACCCATCTATTCTAATCCTTTTTTAGTCTTTTCATGTATGTATCAGGTTGCAGAAAGTATTGTAGACTTGCTATTTCTTTTAAAATAAGTACTACTAGAGCCAGCCAGATAGCTCAGCAGACTAAGCACCTGCTTAGGCAAGCACAGGAGCTGGGGTTCGATTCCTGGTACTGCATGCCATGTTGGCCCTGCCCTGCGCATGCTGAGCCTGCGACAGAATCTGGGCATGGTGTTGTACACTTGTAATTCTAGCACTGGGAAGGCTGAAAACAGGAGAATCACAATGAGTCTGAGCTGTGTAGTGAGACCACACCACATCTTTAGGCTTTTCAGGCCAAAGATGAAAAATAGACCTTCATCATACAAGCATAGAACGAAACATGAACTGAAAATGGTGACAAGTGCTATTGCAGAGGGAGGTGACCAGAGGTGCCAGTGCACCAAATACATAAAAACAAAATAAATTAAGTCCTACTACCTCACTTCTTGGTAGCTTCACTTTTATCAAGATATCTTTTATTCTAGAAGCAGTTTAGGAAATACAGTTGCTATTCTTGATTCCATTACTGATCTAATGATTCTGAATTGTTTAAAAATTTTAATAATGAGATTAGAACTTGAAGTTTGACTACAAAATTGACTGTTGGGATTGCTTCCAGAAACTGCAGGAGCTTGTTTTGCTGTAAGAAGATATAATAAATGTTTTTATTTATTTTCCTTTTTTTTTTGACATCTTAAGACACAGAGGGCTGGGGTGATAACTCAGTGGTTACCACTGGTCCTTGCACTTGCTTGGCAGGACCTGGGTTCAATCCCCTGTACCACATGCTATGCCAGCCCTGGAATCCTGGGTACATCATGCTGGCCAACCAAGGCAGATGTGGTGGCACATACCTGTAATCCCAGTACTAGGGAGGCTGAAGCAGGAGGATCACTATGAGTCTGAGCTACATAGTGAGACCCTGTAAAAAATAACTAATAAATAAAGTTTAAAAAAATTTTAAGTCAAAGAATTGGAGAGAGAAAATGCACTTATCTTTGGAGATTTTCAGCATATTTTACTTACACTTTCATCATTCGCCATACAGTTACTGTACTAGGCTCCAGGTTATGTTGAAGGTTGCAATTTTTGTAATTCTTACATAAAATTCATATATGTTACCTAGAAAAATTCAAGGACCAAAAATTTAAAGAGAAAAATTGTGTTATGTCCTATTGTGATGTGCCATTCCAGAAACGGGAAAGTGGGCCTGAAAGGAATAAGTTTGGTAAATGAAACTTAGCATTGACCTTGGGTTTTTTTTAAGAACTTAAACCCAAAAAAGAAAAAAGAGACCTTCATCGTACAACCATAGAACACAACATGAACTGAAATTGGTGACATGTGCTATTGCGGAGGGAGGTGACCAGAGATGCCGGTGTGCTCAGAAGTGGCAGCTCCTAGGAGTTTCCATTTGCTTTTTGGAGAGGTGCTTCCAGATATGGAATAAAGGAACAGCTCAGCAGGCACTAGTATGGAGATGTTTTGGGATGGACCTGTGACATACAGGGAAGACGCAGTAGCCTGAGAAAAGCAGCGAATCCGTAGCATAGGGAAGTTCCCAGTGTCTACGAGATGGGTGAGTCAGGACACAACCCACTCAGGACCAGACAGAAGCCAGGGAAGCCTATAAAACTATTGTGTTCAAATGCACATTCTGATGGGGTGTGTGTGTGTGTGTGTGTGTGTGTGTGTGTGTGTTAGGAATACCTTAATTTCAATAAAACATGTCACATGGAATATCAATTTAATCAAATTGTGTATGGAAAAATTGTGTGTATTGACTGAGTTGTGTTTCTTTTCTTTTTTTTTTTTTTCTGGCAGAACTGGGAATTGAACTCAGGCCCTTGGGCTTGCCAGGGAAGTGCTTATTCTGCTGAGCCATCTCCCTGGCCCCCAGAGTTGTGTTTCTAATATGTTTTAACTGGAGAGAAGGAGGGACATTTTATGGCTCTGTCACAGAATGCCTGCATATCAGGTGCAAGGACCTGGATTCAATCTCTGGGGACAAGATTGTGTGTGTGGGAAGAGGAAATTTAATTTTAAAAAATTAAACAAAGTATTAATTTATTAATTTTGTGATTACAATTCTACTTTTAGTAGAACCTGATGGATATAGGAAAATTTTATCCTTTTATTTCAACCAAATAGTCCGTGGATGTCAGCCTCCTTTTAGCTCATTTTTATTTTCTGTGAATAAAGAAACCAAATTCTGTCTTTTAGCAGACAAGTTGCGGTTCTTCCAGCAGAGATGATTAGATTTCTTTTAAAAGGCAGAACACTGCCATCTGTTGTTCACTGAAATTGCTTTTAGGATAAGCAGGCAAAAGCCTCAGAACAGAAGTTCATTCAAGTTTATGTCATTCTTAACATGTAATAGGCAAAGACCTTCCAAAATCCATGCCTGGGACCCTTTCCTTTAACTGTTTCTGTAATATTTAAAAGATAATACATCGAAGACTCTTGTTGTCTTCTTATTTCTTTCACTTATAAAAATTCTATCTATCTATCTATCTATCTATCTATCTATCTATCTATCTATCTATCTTTCTATCTATAATTTCTATAGCACTTGAAACCTAACCAAGCCTTTCTGCATTTATTTGTGGGAGCAATCATGTGAATAGTTCATTGCAGGAATGTCTCGTATCTGTGCCAAGCAACTCATCCCTTCTAATTAGGAGAAAGAAAGAAAACCAGCCTAAAGGTCAGAGGCAGCTAGGATTATCTTCTCAAAGATATTGGTGCTTGCTACAGTTAGTGATTTAATACATTTGTCCCACTTTCTAAGCAATAAAACAGTGTTCTATGACAATTATTAATTTTTAATAGTTAGAGAATTCACTAGGGTCTGTAAACAAACATAGACAGAATGTATGGCTTATTTGTAGATAGATTATAACGAAAGTACTGTATGGAAGGACAATAGACCATGTACTACTTTTTTATTTATATATTTCTGTATTTTAGGGGAGGGTCTACAGGGTGTTCAGGGTCTCACTACTAGATTGGACTCATAGAGATCCACTTGTTCACAGCCTCCCAAGAGCTGGAATCAAAGGCCTGCTCAACCACACCCAGTCTCAATTGCCATCTCAGTGCATCCCAGGGGCGGGACTGGCACAGCAGGCCCGGAGATCGAATCCCTGGCCCTTGAGCCTGCTTGCAGGTGCTTTAATCTGCTGATCTATTTGGCCAGCCTTCACGTGCTACTTCTTATTTGATAACTTAAACTGGTCTTTGAATGTCAAAAGATAGTAGAAATTAACTGCTTAAATTTACTATGTCTAACCTCTCAAATGGGACCTGCAACCAGAGACCTTGCTAGAAAGCAATTTGATGAAGTGCCCTATATGTTTTCCTCCTACTGAGCATATATATTATCTTAAGGAGTAAAACCAAATGGCAGCTCAGACTCCCTGCCAGAAAATTAAAATAAGCAAACATGTGTTTCCTTAGGACGGCCTTTAGCCAAGGTCCGGCCTACCATGAGTTACTGCAAAATTTTCACATGATTTCATTTTTAAAAAATTTCCCAACCAATTTCAAGTCTAAAATTATAAATGAGTCCTATGAAAGTATAAACACATATGCAATTATGCTGACTCTGAGGTCGGAACCCATAATACTTCGGAGGTCATTTTATCAAGTCCTGCTCATCTTCTAAATTAACTTGGGATGTTCAAGACCAAGCGACTATTTCATAGCATCCCAGACAAGGTCTCAGGCAATGATTTGGAAGGAAGGTGAGGCAAACTGCATGCTAGGAAGATGAAGCAGCTTTCAGAGCCCTTCGTACATCTTGTCCCAGCACTGAGAACCCAAGTTGGATAAGAAAAGTCCCCGTGACTCTTTCTTGCTTGAGTATCCTTTCTTACACTGCTTGTTCCTCTCTCGTCCCACTCCCTGCACCCTGAGAATCTTCTTCCCATGCTGTATTTCCCTCCCAGGGTGCCTCCTAGGAGGACCAAATAGAAAGGAAAACAAAAAACAAAAAAGTCTCCAACAATGGAGCTCCAGTGCCTGCTCATAGAATTCTTTTCACACAGTGCACTATAAATCATGCCAGTGCAATCAACCGTGTTAACTGAAACCAGAACTTTATTACGATCACTTTTTCAGAGCCTAAAATTAAGTGTTATAAGGCTTTCTTCGTGTGCATAATTATTGAAGTTGTATATGTGAGAAGTTGGAAAGCAAAGTTCTTGCAAGGAGAATTGGAAGCGCTTCCGAGTAAGGAGTACAATCTTTGTATTTATCTAGAATATAAAGAAGAAATATTTGGCTAATTGTTTTTATCATTGTTTTGGTTTTGTTGCTAAAGAAATCATGGCTCTTTCCTCATTATACGTATAAAGGTAAGTGCCAACACATGTAGGAGAAGAATTATCAAAATACGCACAAAAAAGGGCTGGCCAAATAGGTCAGTGGATTAAAGCACCTGCAAGCAGGCGCAGGGGCTGGGGGTTCAATCCCCAGGCCTGCCATGCTGGCCCCGCCCCCCCCCCAGGACATGCTGAGACAGCAACTGAGACTGGGCGTGGTGGCCTGCGCCTGTAATCCCAGCTTTTGGGAGGCTGTAAACAGGAGAATCGCTACAAGTTTGATCTAGTAGTGAGACCCTGAACACTGTAGACTCTTCCCTAAAATACACACAAAAGAATTATCTTTTATATACGCAATATGCATAGTGTTCTTAGCACAGATGTACAATATTTATCAAACATGCACTTTGGTCCCAGTCATCTACCAAGGCCTTTCATGTGTATGTTCTTGTTCCCTCATCACCAATACTGCCTAGTAATAGGACCCTTTTTCATGACTAAGAGTAAAAGATAAATGAATTTTCCCAAATCTTTAACAGAGCTGAAATTTTTGCAATCAGACCCACTTCAGATTCCACAGCCCTAATAACCATAGAAAGCAGTTAAATACAACCTCCTCTCTGGCATCCCAGCTCTTAATAAGTTCCCTTTCACACACCTAACTGTACAACTTTTGCTTAAGAAGAAAGCCAGCACTTTTTCTTATTGCTTGAATGGTAATGAATAGCCCTGGCATACTTAGCTGCCATCTTAAAAAGAAGGAAGATATTTTGCTAAAAATACTGTGGTGCTCTCTTAATGATATAATTATGACTAGTAGTTGGTTAGAGAAATTTAAAGTTTTATTTTTTATGTATTTATTTTTTATGTGTTTGGTACAGGAGCTCACTATGCAGCTTTGACTCATAGTGTTCCTCTTATTTTCAGCCTCTCCAGCACTGGGGTTACTGATGTGCACCACCACGCCCAGACTCGGTGGGCAACTCAGCATGCCAGGGGTGGGCGGGTGCAGCATGTGGTGCCAGGAAAATTTTAATCTAAAAAAAATATTTTATTTATTTATTTGGTACAGGGTGTTGTTATACAGCTTGTATTCAAAGTGATCCTCCTGTCTCAGTCCCCCCAGTGCTGAGATTACAGGGTGCATTTAAAAGCACAGCATCATAACAATGTGACATAAAAGTCCCTTATCTACAGATAACCCAGTACTATTATGGACTACTGGACTATATTGGATTATTTTGCTGAATTCATGCACCTACAATATTTAAATGGCAATGGAATACCTATCTCTGGCAAAACTACACAAAATGGGATACAAATGAAGGACCATTTTGTATCTGTATGTAAAAAATACGATGAATATACAGCTACTTTCTCTTAATTCAATGTGAAGAAAGATTTGTACTGATAGCATTTGGACAGGATATCACGTCTGCATCTTGTACTATGAATAACCACTAAGAAGACAACAATTTGCAATGTATTAATTATTGAAACTGTCGTATTAGTCGGTTTTTGAAACTGTCGTATTGCTATTTCTTTCTTAAGAAAATTAATAAAAAATTTTCTTATCTCTAATAATGTATTTTAACTCCATACATAATTAGGCATTTGATGAAAAATCCTAAAATGTAAATCCATTCTAGGCCTTGCCCAGTGGGTATTAGTGGAAAGCTTGTGATTGGTTTTAGAAACCATCAGGAAACTTGAAAAATATCTTTAAGCACCCAACCTTGAGGCATATAACATTTCAACTACATTGTTTAGATAATTTCTTGATTTTAGCATGTATAACCTACCGTTGAGTTACACTTAGTGTTGTAGAGAGAGATTATGCCATAATTCATGCTTTTCTTCAGATAGAATGACCTAGCTTCCAAGATAAGTGACACATCAAATGACTTAGAGTCAGAAGACTTGAACATTATTACATATTCTGCCTGTGGGCAGGGATGCATTCAACTTATTTCATCAAGTTATCGGTTTAATCGTTGCCTTCATATATAAAAGGAAACAGAATTGTAACTTGACTGTGTTGGTACCACCTCAAAGGGAATTGAAGAGTTGGTGCTTTGTTGTTAACATAAATACACGTCACATCATCCCTCTAAGCATTTTAAATAATGCATTTCTATTGCTACCAGAACTTTCCCAGGCTCTTTCTCATTTTCTCCCTGCATGTCTCCACTTTTTCACTAACATAGGTTTCCCTCTTTTCATTTGCCTTGTAACCATAGTTAATCTTTAAGCCTTCTTAAAGATTTTACTGAGAAGGTCTATGGTCTGAAGATTTTGACAAAAACAAACAAACAAACAAAAAACCTAATAATCTGACCTACTCTTTAGAGATATATAATTTTATTTTGTAGCCTGTTAGAAATGTGATTACAGAGACTTCTTAGAATTTGTTGGATAATATACAGTCTAGAATTGGGAAACTCAGATGCCTTTCATAACATACAAATTCATCGTGATCTCCACATGTATTCAAAGATTGTCCTTTATTATAGCTTTCCGTCATTTCAGTGTTGGTCCAACACTAGCATAAGCAAAAAAAAAAAAATTCTCTTAATTGTCTAGCTTAGAAGTTACACTAATGTTGCTTATGTTTCTTGTTTTCGTCCTGATTACTTTTTTAATTTCCAAATTGTCTGGGCTCTGAGTTTTTAAGGAAAGAGATAAGTTGGGAGCAACCTACTTCATGCTGTAAGAAGCCCATTTATATTTGGGAAAATCAGAAAGGAGCGTTAGGTGGGGCACCTGGAGATGCTGACCACACAGATCAGGTGGAGATAAAAGGAGTGAAGCAAGGTGTTTAAAAATAGAAGCACTGACGAGTGGTGCATGTAGCGAGAGAATCTTGTGTTTTGGATTTCATACATAAAAGTGCAGTTTCCTCCACTGTTTATAAGACTTAAATTCCAGATTTTCTATTTAAAGGTGCTAATCCAAATTTCATTGTCCTGTAAATGCTGTCTCCAGAATTAAACTTACATTTTCTCAGATGTTAAATATAAATATTTTCATTACAAGGAGGGCTCGTGAAGTAGAATGTTTTATATTGCTTGATAACTTTCTTTTTAAAGAAGAAGAGAAATGAGTTTGATCATCTGTACCTTAACAGACTCGACTGTTGTTTCATGCTTAGTATAGTTCGCTGCTACACTTGAGCATGATTTCAGGCTGTTAGTTTAAGACTTTCCCTTAAAGTGACTTTTATATAAACTTTTCACGTTTATTGTCAATATCTAAGATTTCACTAGCTAGATGAAATATTTCTAAGTGTTATAGAGTACCTGGACATTTTATTTTCATATCTACTATCTATATAAAAATTACATCTACTATATATTACTATGTATTTTTTTAAAGTTGAATAGGTATAGTTCCTGTGTGAGTATTTTTTTTCCTACTTTGTACAAGACTTTTAAAAATTTAAACTATTGGAATGACTGAGGGCCTCCTACCATGCAGTTCTTCAGTAGTGACTCCCTGACCTTGGGACCTTTTTATTGTTTGCCTGCAATTTGCTGAACTAGCAGCCTGCCTATCTTTCTGCCTGTTGGCATTTCATGTGTGGTTAGTCTGCCCGGGTTTGTAGCAAACAAATCTGATTGTTGGTTTTAGATTTCAGGCCTCATTTAAGCCTGGAGTTACTTGAGCCAAAATGGTAGTGATAACTTCTCATGTAGGATGTAACTTTCAACTGTGATACTGTTCGTTGCTTGAATCAGAACCCTTGTTCAGGACCTGAAAACAGGAGGGAAATTTTTTTCCTCCCTATCATAATAATGTTCACAGTGGCTCCTCAGAAAATTCCAAGACAGAAAATTTTGTTTTTGTTGGCTTGAATGTTGATTTTGTTTTCACTTAATTATCTTTGCTTTCATAAAAGCTTAGCATAGTGACACTGAATCATATAATATACTCATTTTCTACCTTCGTAGGCAACAAAAAATTGACTCCTAAGGATGAGTTTTCAACTCTGTTCTTATTTTTAAATTAATTTTATAAATTACAGTATTTGTTTTCTCTGAATGTATAGGAAGTATCTTTCTTGATTTTTTTTTTGTTTTTTGTTTATTTGTTTGTTTTTTGCTGTACTGGGGATTGAACTCAGGACCCTGCACTTGCCAGGCAAGTGCTTATTCTACTGAGCTATCTCCCCGGCCCCATTCTTGTTTTTTTAAGATAGAGAAAATTTATTATTAAAAAGACATAAAATTAGAGAATTATAAAAGATTTGTCCTCTTACCTATAATGTATTGTCTTTAATTCTGATGCTAATTTCAATCCATAGACATGTTCCACTTTTTCTTCAGATTGGTAGTTTTTATGTACAAAGAACATTTTAAAAATTATTTTTTGTACCAAGGTTTGAACTCAGGACCTTGCACTTGCCAGGCAAGCATTTCATTTTTCTTCTTTTAAAAATATTTTTATTGAGAAACAAATAGCAATGAGACAGTTTCACAACTGATTACTAGCACATTTTTAATAATTAATACATTGCATATTGTTGCCTTGATGGTTATTCATTGTACAAGATGCAGACTGGATCTTAAACACTACTAGAACAAACCCCTCTATTCATTGAATTAAGAGAATGGAGCTGTATATCTAGCCTAACTATTTTTGAGTATACAGACACAAAATGGTCGTTCATTTGTATCCCCCTTTTTTTGGTTAGTTTTGTCAGAGAAGGGCATTGCATTGTCATTTAAATACTGCAGGTACATGAATTCAGCAAAATATCCCAATATAGTCCAATAGTCCATATTAGTAGTGGGTTATCCATAGGACTGGCAATGTCAGAAGTTGTTGACTTGAGCCTTTTGCAGCTCATCATATTAATATGGCTTTACTTTTGATACTTCATTTTCATACCTTTCTGCTGGATGGTTAAGACCAAGATAGAGCAAGACTTATATAACAAGAAATGTAGCTTTTGTATCTGATAAGATCAGTCAAATCCCTTCAGGATTTAACCTGAAACCCTGTACCTCAGTCTGTAGATCCTTTGTCAGTGTCAGCCATGTGGATGAGTCACGGCCATTCCTTGACCAATTCCAGGCAAGCATTTTCCACTGAACTATCTCCCTAGACAAGAACTTTTATTATTGCATCATAAATTGTTAATTTCATTGCCAAAAACTCTTAACATTTTTGTTCAGAAAAGTTTGAAATAAAATTTTAAATTTTCAGTGAAAACAGTCTAGTGAGTGGTTTATCAGAACACCACGGTCAGGAATAAACATTTCTATGTCAGAAGTAACCCTGGATGAGTCTTTTTGAAAGTATAGTGATTAGAGACACACTTGAAAATATGTATCTCTAAAACAGGATGTTAACCCACCAAGTGACATTTTTAAGAGCATTTAAAAAACTTAAGAATGTATATACATATATGATGTGCATAATTATACATTCTAAAGCTATTAAATTTCACTTTTCCTTTCTCTGTTCATAGGCTACTTATCTGCTGCATATATCTAGTGTGTTGTACACACAGGTACCATGATCAAGGCCTTAAATAATTGCAGATATATTGAGGAACATAAAAATGTAAACATTCAGTATTAATTTCAGTGTCTTGGTTTAGTATTTGAGCTGTGGGATCAAAATTATTTGCAGCTTGGTATTTCCAATTCCCAGCTCTCTGATTTTGACGAGTTATTTGTAAATTAAAAAAAAATAAAGTATATAACAGTACATACTGTGTAGATTTTTGTTCAGCAAGCACTAGTCATCACTGTAATTATTATGGTTACAGCTACTCTAGTGATAAAAGATCTACATATTCAGTATGATGGCTTTATCATATAATTATCATATAATTATTATTTATAGTAATTAGAAGACTAGATGTTTTCATGAATGTTGGGTGTTTTCATAATTATAATAATTTGTGTTTACAAAAATAATACATATTTTTTGTTGGGCATGCCCCCCTCTCAGTGAACATTTTTTGTTTGTTTGTTTGTTTTTGTGGTACCAGGGATTGAACTCAGGACCTTATGCTTGCCAGGCAAGCACTTATTCCACTGAGCTATCTCCCTGGACCAAAAGGATTTTATTTTTTGGCTTGCTCACTCTGCCTTAAGGGTGGGTCCGGTGAGGCATGGGGAGCTGAGTGTGGAACCACAGTCGTCCCCTTCGGTGAATAGTTTTTATGAAGCATTGGCCATGTAATCATTTTTGGACCTACCCAAATCTTACAAACTATTTCAGCTTGATAGTGTAAATACAACATTGCTCAGTTTTGCTACTGATATGCATTTGATGATTACGTTCTTCATCTATTGCTATCAGGGAATTATTTTATCCTTTGTGTCCTTATTTTTGTATTTGTATGTATTTGCAGGCGTATTTCTTAAATTAGATGTCTTTGTTGTTTGACGTATTTCTTAAATTAGATGTCTTTGTTGTTTGACCGAGTCATAGGAAATGTACATTTCATCTGAAAGTTGATAGACTCAGGAAAATTTCCTTCCAAAAGTTATTATGTTTCACTCAGCACTAATTTCCGCCAATCTACATAAATGCTTTGTGCTACCAATGTTTATTGTATCACCAATCTGATACTTAGTAGCAATTGGTCTTGTCATATTTGCATTTTAATTCTTAGAGAAGCAAATAGGATATATTTGGTTATTTCATCTTTTTTGAAATGTGTGTTCATTCCCTTCTGTGGTCTTTTTTGGTTATTTCATCTTTTTTGGTTATTTGGTTAT
>NW_004524640.1:917916-919680 GCF_000260255.1 Octodon degus
ATATTATATTATATATATTTTGGTTATTTCATCTTTTTTGAAATGTGTGTTCATTCCCTTCAGTGGTCTTTCCTTTTACTAGTCTGTACAAGTCCTTTTTTGATGGATTTTCTCCTCTCTGTGTGGCAAACATTTTCCCATAGACTTTTTCCTTTCCCTATGGTATTTTCCCAGGTATTATAGTGGTTTATATCTTCATATGTCCAAGCCTGTACGGCATTTCCTTGGAAGCTTATAGATTCATATGAGTGTTTAAAAGTTTTGTTTTCAAAGGGCTGGCCAGATAGCTCAGCAGACTGAAGTGCCTGCTTAGGCAGATGCAAGGGCCAGGGGTTCGATCCCCAGGCCTGCCCTACTGGTCCTGGCCCCAGGGTGCACTGAGACAGTGATTGAGACTGGATGTGGTGGTGCGTACCTATAATCCCAGCACTTGGGAGGCTATAAACAGGAGGATAATTATGAGTCAAATCTATGTAGTGAGATCCTGTAGAAAAAAGTTTTATTTTCAAGGAGATAAAATAGTCCACCATATTTTCTTTTAATAATCTCACATTTTTGTACATTTAATTTTTTAAATCTTTGTAGTTTAAGTCCATTTTGAGAGAAACATTTAAACTTGATTTTCTTCCTAATATGCAACCAAATACTAATGGATTCTTATTGAAAAAATTCAATCATTACTATTAATAATTATTAACTATACAATGGGTTTATGAAGACTTATAATTGCCAGCATCATATTAAGGATTGTACATATATTATTCATTTTAATTTTTGTAACTACCTTCTATATTTGGCCCTATTGTTGTTATGTATACTTACAGAAAATGGAATCATACCATGGAGACTTTTAGTGATTTGGCAGAGGTTATTTAGTACTTTGCAAGGCAGCAGGGCTGGGATCTAGATAGCCTTGTTCAAGAACATTCTAAGTTAATTACTGCTATGCAGTTGCATTTATGTGACTTCCTTGGGCCTCACACCAGGGTGGCATGCCAATTACAACACTGCTTCGCATGTGTCTGTAGGGCTCATCTTCCACTTGGTCTTGGGCTCCCTCAACCCCCCTCCTTTCATCAGTGAGGTCAGTCTTCCTGATCTGATGGGCAGCTAGATCACAAGATTCCAGAACTGAAACCTTCTCTACCAACTACAAAAGAAGGCATAGACTATTATTTTTGAACAAAGACTGAGTTGCTTTTAAATTTATTATCTCAAAAAATTTTTAAAAATAAATCCTTTGTAATATTAGTTGCATACTACTTGACACGCTCAAGTATCACATTAAAATATTAGCATACTTAAACTTCTATGGTATATTAGCCTTATTTTCCAAATGGAATTTCTAAATAATAAACACAAAATGTTGAGCTCTTCATAAGGAAAGGTCAACATAGAGGGATTTTTCCCCCACAGATATATGAAATGCTTTGCCTTTTAAAAATTAAAGTTTATCTTTCTAATCTCTTCAAATAAGCTCTACCTCTCCCCCAAGTTCTAGCATTAAAACGTGTGCCCTATGTAGGGATAAGTTCTAGTGTTTTATTCCACAGCAAGGTGACTACAAATAATAAGAATACAGTGTATATTTCAAAAATCTAGATGAGAGAATTTTGGATATTTTTTACCATGAAGAAATCAGAAATGTTAGAGAAGATAAATATGCTGAGCTTGATTAAATATTATCCAGTATGTCCACGTATTGAAACAACACATGTCTTATATATATTATTTTCATTTCTATTTAAATTACTTGAAATAAAA
>NW_004524640.1:920725-932285 GCF_000260255.1 Octodon degus
AGTAAGAATATTACAATAAAAACAAAATAAAATGACAAAGAAATAGGCAATTAAAGTCCCTAATACATTCTAATATTGAAAATCCATTACCTTCTTGTTTTTATTTCTAAAACGTTTTTATTTCTAAAATTTTTAAAATTCTGTTTGTGTCATCATACAAAATCCTTATGGATTTCTCAAAAATAATTTTGAATTCAGAACAGTTGTGATATTTATTAAATATTTAAGAAAAATCTAGGATTAATGGCTTAAAGAAATCTGTATCTTATATGTAAAAAGAAATGGTATGATTCCTTCTTTTTATGTACAAGTTGAGCATGTTATGTGTAAAATCCATAATCAGAATTGCTTCAAAATCCAAAACTTTTTGAATGATGACATTACACTAAAAAAATGTCAGATTTAGAGCATTCTAATTTTGGATTGGGATTGCTCAACTGGTAAAATCTATGCAAGTATTTCACAAGTAAAACCAAAACAAAAAGAATTGGAATTACTTTTGTTCCCAAATCATTTTGTAGAACAGATATTTAAACTGTAGGTGCTTTGCAAAAGTAAATTTCAAAAGTAGAGTCCTGAACTCATTTAGTATCTCAATGATAGTTAAAGATAAATTGAAGACAAAAAGTCAGAAGTGTAGTGTGTGACTGGTCAGTGGTTTGTGTTTGGTGATCCTGCTGACTCAGGAATGTAATCCTCGTCTGTGCCAGTTGGACATTTATGCATCTTCCTTCAGTTGTTCACCAGTCTTGGAAAGATATACCAAGACTCACTATGACAGTAAAGAAATGAAGATAAAAGTAAACTCAATTCTTAGTATGTCAAAGCAGACTTCAGGTAGTAAACTGGCAAATACCAGCAATTAACCTTTTTACTCTCTCCTAAATGCTGTGTTATTTAGTAGGTGCCTGCCTGCTTGGCCCTCTAAGAGACTTTGAAAATAATTACCAGAGCTGTTCATTAATCTCAAATTGCCATCTACTTCACTTCTTCCATGTCCAGAAGAGTAGTCTGTGTCTTCATACACTATGCCTACATGGTTGGTTTGGTAGGTTATGTGCAGCCAAAAATAAAAGTGAATGTAGGTTCTCCCTATTGTGCTTGTTACAGAAGTGGCATTAGGAGAATTCTTGGACCTTAATCACACCTTCCTTAGTGTACCATGCTCATGGTGGTGATCCCAGACTGCTGCCTCTGTGGGGCTAGTGTCACGTATCCCCCTTGGGATACTGTGGGAAAGGAAATGGTGGAGATAACCACAGGTTTGTCAGAAGTGCCTTCTGTTAAGGAAAGTTAATACTGACAACATTTTGCATATCACTGATGACTAAGTCACGGTTACCATAAAAGAGGTAGTGCATTCTGTCAGTTATATTCTTACACCTAACACTTATAATTTATAAATCAAACCAGTAAAAATAAAGTAGTATGTGGGAGTATAGACTGTTGTATAAGACAAAATAGATTAATTCATACCCCAAAAAGTGGCTTTGTGGAAAGACTTTTGCTAAGAATAACAAACACAGTATGTGTATATAAATGTATAAATCCTATTGAACTAATATAACTATAAACTCATCCCAGAGGTAATTGACTCTCATTCCTATAATTCTATATCGGCAAGACCATTGAAATGAAGATTTTCAAAATAGTATTTTTACAGTATTCACTTATTTAGGCTAGAAAGTCTTTTGAGTTTCTAAACACCCTAATTTTAAGTAGATGATAGCCAACCTGCATATTTTCATTCATTCACTTCTAACTAAGGATTCATTTCTTTCCACTATATTACATAAAATTTATTGATATAAACATGCTTGTTAATACGATCAACACTCCTTCCTAGCGCCTGAGGAAGAGTTTGCCCCCAGGCTTGTTGAGACGAGTTTCATCAACTTGGACAACTACCACCTCAGCCACGGGTCTGCCCACCTTGGAGCCTGCGCCAGTGCGGAGGGACCGCAGTGCCAGCATCAAGCTGCACGATGCACCTGCATCCAGGTGAGACAAGGCTCCTGCTGGTTTCCTGTCTCTCTGAGAAGTTTCTTACTGCAAAGAAGGACTTACAAATGAAGAGAGAGGAGAGGCCCAGTTGATTAGAGTTACAATCAATTACAGTTGATTGGAGGCCAGCCATGAAAATGGAAAGGGTGTGTAGTTTAAATGCAGAGCAGCGTAGAATTGATATTGGGTAATGTTTTAGCCACTTTCTTATCACTGGGACAAACTGCCACACACCCATAATTTAAAGAAGACCCATAATTTAAAGAAGAGGTCAATACAGAGTGGAGAAAGGGCATGGCAGAGGAAAACAGTTAGGTACAGAGAAAAAAGGGAAGATCCTTGGTCAAGAAAACACCCTTCCAAGCCATGGCCCTAGGGTCTTGCCTCCTCACAGCAGCCATCTACTGGATTCTTCCAGGGATGTGTCCCCTGGTGAGGATACCCTCCTCAGCACCCAGTCACCTTCCAAACACAGAAGACTTTGGGGGGACATTTTACTTCTAAATCACAACAGGGAAAATGGGTTTGGTTTTAAATACAAGGGCAAGAGTGACCCAAGATAGTGGCCCATTGTTTTCACCTTCAATGGAAAAGATTGAGTGCAGAATAAATGTGAGATAGATTCTGCCTACTCCGGAGGTTCAGTGCCTTCTGGGACACTGAAATCAAAGGCACTCAGCTTGACAGGTACAAACAATTATGAGAGTTCCAATCCACAGAGAAGCTGTGGATTGTGGGAAAGATAGGAAAGTAGCTTAAAAAGTACATCATCTTCCCAAAAGTATGTATGTATGTATAACTTTATTTTGCATATAATTTTACAAAGTGACTTAAAAGCTAGAATTAAATCCAAAGACAAGATACTGTAAAGATCTTCTGAAAAGAACTCTGAAGAAAATACCTACTGTCAGAGATTTGGGAGGGAGTTATTGTATTTCTTAGTTTCCAATTAAAGTATAAAATAGTATACTTTAAATTCAATATTGGCAAGAATATTTATCATATAATTTCATTTTTTGCAGCACACACACATAGAGGTTTCATTAACAATCCAGCAAGGAAAAAAATACCTATATCTTTGTTGAGTTACAAGATAGTGATATCAGAAGTAATTTTTTTTCATTATTTTAATTTCTAATGTAAATAAAGCACCATGCTGAGGTTGGCAGAGGAATAGACACCTTCTAGTGTGTGAGAACTTAATGACTGCTAACCTTTCTTGGTTTCTTGGTTAAAAGTGTTCAATTGGTTTCTTCCCTATTATTGTCTATATTCAGATAAACCTACAGAATCTGAAGCAAACTCAAGCAATTTTGTCATTTCTCAGCTCCATTCCATTTTACATTCTTACTTTTTGTAAAATTTCTTTTAAGTAGCACAACAGCAGGAAGTTATACTATGTTTTAGGAATATTCCCTAGAGATTGACTTGGTAATATTTTACTTTATAAATGTTGATTGTTGTCAATTTGTGTAGCATAAAATACTGCTGAGCAGTAGCTAATACTGTTATAGTTAAATGTGCTTAAGAAAATGCCTTATGTGCTCAGTGTGTATCCCTATCTTATTTTACCAATTTCTTGTCATAGTATAGTTAATGCTTCATGATTTTCTTTCCATAGAATGATATGGTGGAAAATCCTTCCAGCCCTTCTCAGATATCTTCTTTCTTTATGCTGTTTTTTTGTTGCTTTTGTTCAAATCTCATTTCCCCTACTCTTCGCTTAGTCAAATAAAATTGAGGACAAAAATTGAAAGCATAGACTACTGGAATATATTGGATTATTTTGCTGAATTCACACACCAACAATATTTAAATGGCAATGGAATACCCATCTCTGACAAAACTAAAAAAAAATGGGATATAAATGAAGGACCATTTTATATCTGTATATACAAAATAGGATAGATAGATAGCTACTTTCTCTTAATTCAATGAGAAAGATTTGTACTGATAGTGTTTGAAAAGGATATCATGTCTGCATTTTGTACTATGAATAACCACTAAGAAGATAATATGCAATGTTTTAATTACCGAAACTGTCCTGCAAATCGGTTTTGAAACTGTCTCATTGCTATTTGTTTCTCAATAAAATTAATTTTAAAAAGAAATTGAAATCATAACAAATAAGGTTCCATGAAACTTTAAGAGCTTGTTTCCTAGGGATGCTGTCATTAACTTAACTCCTATAACAATCCTTACAAAATAAATACTCAAAGTTAAATGTTTTCAATAGAGATGAAATTTTACATATTTTACTCATTAGCTTTCTCCTAAAAACAGTCCTTCATATCTTACTTAGCTATAGATTTTCCTCTCTTTACCACTCAGTTTCACTGTTCCGTAAAAGTCCTGTCATAAAATCTGAAAGTGATACAACTTTTTCCTCTCAGAACCAATTTATTGTATTAAGGGGACACTAAATGAGTAGTGACCAGTGTATGCCATAAACTGAAACTGGCCTTTGATTATAAACCTGAGATAAAGCCCTCTTCATGTGGAGATCTGTTATTCAAACAGATGATTGGCTTGAAAACTGCTTTGAGTTTTAGCCCTGAAGTTGCTTCCTTTTAAAGCCCTCTTCTCTTCCTTTCCATACTTGTCCTTTCCCTGGGACACCTTGAGGACTACAGCAATCAAAAGAAAAGAAGCATTAAGGAGATAAAATTAAAAACAGTCTATACCTCATGACTCTAGATACCATTTCCTTCTGGGAAATGGTAAATAGAAAAGAGGCAGAACCGAAAAGCAGAAGAATCTGGACCATGCAGCCTGTAGTGGTGCTGAGCCTCCATATCCACTCCAGGAAATAGTTAGGAGAAGAGAAATGGTGCACCATTAGTGGGATAAATTAGATGGAAGAGTAGAAGCTGGTGGTTAGAAAGTCTTGAAAGAAATAGAAAAGGATAATGTACATCATACCCTGAGTCATTTGAATTAAGCATGCAACTGACCCCTGCCTTTATATGTGAGACAAAAGAAAACTATAAACTTTGTAAAAGGGGGTACTATCCACTCAGTAAGGCTTCTAGGATCTGGGATGGAGTTGTTACAGAGATAGATACTGGTAAAAATCTACTTGGACACATAGGATTGAGGTCTTTGTTCATAGGCCCAGAGATATTTGTCTTTTCCTTGTTAACATGAAGCAAACAAAGTTTTCCTTAAACTGATTTCATCTCTACAATCCAAATTATGATGTATAGATGGGAATCAGGAAGTGAGTCTATGAAAAGCACAAACTGTGGAGATTATGCAAAGCAGTACATGAGTGCTGGGGAACTATAATGCACTTTATATAAAAGCATGTATTCAATTTTGATAATAGTATAATAAATTAAAAGTAGTGTATATAGTATTAAAATGAGATAAATGGGCCGGCCAGATAGCTCAGTGGATTAAAGTACCTGCTTAGGCAGACATTGGGTCTGGGTTCGACCCCTGGCATACCCTGCTGTCCCCACTCCTAGGGCACACTGAGATGCAGATTGAGACTGGTCATGGTGGCACATCTGTAATCCCAGCACTTGTGAGGCTGAAAACAGAGGATCACTACAAGTCCAATCTGTGTAGCGACAGCCTGTAGACCCTGTACTAAATACATTAAAAATAATAATAAAATGAGACAGATATGGCCAGTATTTTATTTATTTTGATGTCATCAAATACTTATGCACTAAAAGTATTCACTTGTTGGGCTGGCCTGATAGCTCAGCAGACCAAAGTGCCTGTTTAGGCTGAGCACAGTGGCCAGGCTTGTCCCACCTCTGGGGTCCGCTGAGATGGTGATTGAGAATGGGCATGGTGGTGCACACCTGTAATCCCAGCGCTTGGGAGGCTGAAAAATAGGAGGATCACTATAAGTCCAACCTAGTAGTGAGACCCTGTAGACCCTGTATCCTCTGTACTAAATGCAAAAATAAATAAAAGTATTCAGTTGTTATACTTGATAAATTTTTCTTTTCTTTTCTTTTTTTGGTATTTTAGGGAAGGGTCTAGAGGGTGTTCAGCATCTCACTACTAGCTCAGACTCGTAGAGATCTGCCTGTTTACAGCCTCTCAACAGTTGGGATTATAGGCAAGTGCCACCATGCGCAGTCTCAATTGCCTACTCAGTGTCCACCAGGGGTGGGACTGGCATGGCAGGCCTGGGGATTGAATCCCAGGCCCCTGCACCTGCTTGCAGGTGGTTTAATCCACTGAGCTATTTCACTGGCCCTTAAATTTTTCAAAGTAAGTACTTTTTTAATGTTTTTATTTGGAAAATAACAATTTTACAGCTAGTCTTTATAATAAATGTTTTCAAGTTATTAAAATGCTATTTGAGCTTTAGCCTCTAAAAGTCTACATAGAATATTAATTCATTGTGTTATGTACAAAGAAACTAAAATATTTACTACACAGGCATAACATAAAATTTCCTCACAGAAAATCTTATCATCAATTCATCAGTCCAGCAAAATGAGTTGAAAAATGAGTACTGGAAGGAAAAAGTTGATAATCTGTTTCAGACCCAAGGTTTTCTTTGATCCTATTATTCCCATCATTTCAAGCAGTTGTAAAATGCCTAGGATGAGATTTCTAAGGACGTGAAACAAATACTTTATATGCTTCCAATAATTGTTTTAGAGAATTGGTGAAGTTCATTGCACTTTTCAAATGTTTCTTTTATGATAGATTTCATAAACTACTATTAGAAGTAAGAAGAAACAGATAGGGCCGGCCAAATAGCTCAGCAGATTAAAGCGCTTGCAAGCAGGCATAGCGGCCCAGGCTTCAATCCCCAGGCCTGCTGTGCCAGCACTGCCCCCGAGGTTTGCTGAGTAGGGAATTGAGACTGGGTGTGGTAGCACATGCCTGTAATCCCAGTGCTTGGGAGGCTATAAACAGGTGGATCACTATGAACCCAAGCTAGTAATGAGACACTGAACAAAGAAGAAGGAAGATGGGGAGGGGGAGGGGGAGGGGGAGGGCGAGGTGAAGCTTTTAAATACCTGGATTAATGATTGAAAAGAAAAATCTCTCTAACTTAGAAAAGAGAGAGGAAAAAATATAATCCAAATATCAGACCATAGAATCAGCCTCAACACAAGCTGTAGATTGTATTCTTTGCCTGATTTACTGATAATCAAAGAGTATGGCAATAGCACAGCACATACTCCTGCATTCTTCCTTTTGTGAGATCTGATAGTATTAGTGTAGCTACCTAAATGTCCCTTTATTCCACGTTAGAACATGTTCTGGTTTGGATTTAATATTCAAATTTCTAAAAAAAAACTCATATAGAATATTGTCAGCACAGAGAGGGCTATTTGGCTATGGAACTTCTCAAATTGGACTCCTTTCATTACACAGCGAACATGTCAATCTCCAAATGTCCATGACCCCACATTTCCATTAATTTCAGGTTTATTTTCAATAAGTCTTCCAGACAGACCAGACACATCCTGCCTGCAGTGCCAGCCTAAGATTGGCAGAAGGTCCAATTGTCAGATCATGTTCATGCAAATGACATTTTATCCAGGACAAAATTCGCACCAACACAGGTGTCGCTAGAACACAGTGCAAGCCCCTTCCCCTTACAGCAGTCCCAAGAGCCTCAACGCAGCTTCCTGAACTGTTTTCTCTCCCAAATTAGGATGAATTCTGTTTTAGATTTAACTTGTAAATTTTTGTGCAGTACATGGAGCAAAATCTTTCCTTGGAATTCATCCAAAATTCATATCCTGTGAATCTCTCAGTTTATATAACATTCCTCCATAGATCTATTAATTCCAGATTTACTTACAGTAAGCAACCTAGATGGACCAAGTACCTTCTTATGACAGCATTATCTAGAAGACTGACTGTTACTTTCCCCGTAGTAGATATTAATGAATTTAGTTTCATTTCTGTAACTTGCTTTTCTCTCTCTCTCTCTCTCTCTCTCTCTCTCTCTCTCTCTCTCTCTCTCTCTCTCTCTCTCTCTCTCTCTCTTTCTTTCTTTCTTTCTTTCTTTTCTACCAGGGATTCAACTCAGGATCTTGCGCTTGCCAGGCAAGTGCTTATTCTACTGAGCTATCTCCCTGGCCCCATAACTTTCTTTCCAGGGTACCATCATTAAAGAAAACTTACAGGCAAGAGGTCTAGTGCTAGGCAAATACTGCAATAAAATGTTTTGAATGAAAAAATGTGTTGAATGGTTTTATGAGGGTTTAATTTTTTGAACGTGGATTTGCAAGAAAATTCTGGGAGGAATATGATTTTAGAACTAGGTGAAAGTGTTTGATTCACATGAATTGAATAAACAATATTTTCTTTTCTTTTTTGTTAGCTAGTGTTCTTTCCAAGTGCCTGATACACATCCCTGTGACAGGACCTGAGCCTACATAACATGTCTTATCATTTGGAAGGAAAGTGGTCTATCAAAGAATGTTGACCAATGCTCAGATTGGGGATTTATTATGAAAATGATGTTTGGGTTCTGATATGATTTGCCCACTAATTATTGAATAATGTATTCAATTTTTTTTTTTTTTTGCAATCTTATCTTGACAGTACTGTTAATCCCGATTCTTGGAGTAGCCCAGTGATAATGACCCTCACCAAAAGCAGATCCTTCACTTCATCCTATGCTGTGTCTGCGGCTAACCACGTAAAGGCTAAGAAACAAAATCGACCAGGCAAGTATCCTGCGGGGCGAGATGCTCCTCCTCTGGCAATTCAGTCAGGGAGTAACTGACCCTAAACATGGAAATCTTCTGAGGGTGCTCTGCACTCAGATGTCTTTGTTGTGATGTTTAAAGGAGAAAACGTTGGACTGAGATGCAGCTGAGTGGTGGAGCACTCACCTCTAGGCAGATGACAGGGGATTGCTTTACAGGTGCTGTTCTTCCTCCCACAGAAGGAAAGGAAGCAACCAAGCAAAGACAAGAAAGCATCAATAACTAATAACCAGCTAGTTCCTGAAGTTCCCACTTCATGTGACCATAGAAATCTCTAGAAGTTGCTGTACCAGATTTTCTATCTTGAAATTACTGGATGAATAGGAAATGAGTTGCATAGTTCCTTGTGATCTCTAATTTTCATTTTTATTTTTAGACTTTGGTAAAAATTACTTTTCAGGAGCAGGGTATTTGTGAGTTTGAGGAAATGTTTCACTTGCTATACATGACCTATGATAAGGAATTTAGATATCAAAATTAAGAAGGATAAAGTTTAGATAGGAAACTAAAAGGATCCACAAAGAGATTGCCTTATTTAACCAGAATTTCTGTGGACTCAAAACTGGGACAAACAGTTTTGTCAGATTCTGTTTGAATTGTTCCCCTCCCACAATCTCAACGGAGAGCCTGAGGTGTTTACTCTGACCTCCTCTGTGCTTGTTAGAAGGAGAATACTAACTCCAAGTTTTTACTTCTCACATTGTAGAGAACTTTCATGAGGCTTTCAATTACTTTCTACCGAGTTTCTGAAAATTCTGTCTTGAACAGCATGAAAATTCATCAGATGGCTCAAGGGGAAGCTGCCCCCCTCTGGCTGAGATGTTTGACGTGCCAGCTCTGGTTGTGAGGGCAGCCCCAAAACTTCAGCTTCTTTGTCATCACTCTGGTGACATTGCTTAAAGCCCTGCTGGCGCGCCTCTCTCACAGCTGCCCCCTCTGCCTGGATTCTCAGCCTCCTGCTCCCTTCCAGTCCTCAGTAAATAACACTCCCGGGAGAGCGCGGGCTGCAGCATGTTGGCCCACGCTCAAAGGTGCTCTTCTCTCTGGGCAGCCAGTTCCTCAGAACTCTGCCTTGAGAGTTCTTTCTTTCTTTTTTTATCCTCAGCTTTTCCATTCTCAAAAAAGCCTGAGTTCAGTGAATTGCATTTTCACAAAAAGCAGAAGGCCCCCCAAACAGCAATGTTTAATAAATGAAAAACCCATGTAGGTTGCTTATCTTTCACTAATATTCTAAGGGCCACCTTGAAATATGAACTTTAAAATTTTAAAAAGCAAAATTTAGGGCAGTATCACTGTTGTTACATCTAGTAAAAACATTTAGTACTTTTTCCTTTGATTGCCTATTTTATATAAGGTAACTGTTCCTTGATATCTTTGCCTAATGTACTTAAATCTCTCTTGTTTAGTGTAGGAAGGCACTTCCTCCAAAAAGGTAGAATTTTACTGGAATTCCACTAGAGAAAGAAATCATTATAGGTAATCTGGTTTTGCAACAATAATCTGGCCCTCTCTGCTCTGATGTTCATTAAACTTTATAACTTAGAAGTCCTTAATGACCTGAGAAATAGAATTGAGTTTTTACTAGGACCAGGCAATGTAGGATAATGTAGGCAAATACTTAACTGAAAAGACCCAGAGGGCAAACACAGATTAGCTTGGTAATGACGATACTCATTTGGGATACCAGAAAAGTGGAAGAACTGAATTCAAGAATTCCACTTTAACAAGACACTCTTATAGGAGCATTAAAGTGGCCAGAGCTCTGTAGGATCCTTTCATCCCCTGCAAAAATTTGAACAGTTACCAATTAATCATCAGATTTTAAGAGCTCGGATTCAAATATAGACTGTACAACCATCATCCCTACATACACAAGAAACATCATGAGTTAGAGTTAATTGCAACAACATCAACAAAAAATCTTTCTTGGGGCCGGGGAGATGGCTCAGTGGAATAAGTGCTTCTCTGGCAAGCACAAGGGCCTGAGTTCAATCCCCGGATCTGTAAAAAAAATAATAATAATAATTCTATAGATTTAATATGTACTAATTCCCAAAGAAGGATATAATTATTATGTAGCACAAACATATGCCAAATAAATAAAAAGAATTTTTCACCAAAGGTGTTTATGATAAATACGTTCTAGAATGAAAAATGATAGCAGGAAGTATGAGATCTAATTGAAATAAATTTGAAAAACATGGATGGATCCAAATGAACCTTGCGTGTGTAAGTATTATTTTTAGACTCATAGGTAGCTTTGTAGTTGTTGTTGTTGCTGTTATTGTGACTGGGACTCCTTTTTTCTTCCTGGTACTGTGGATCAAACCAGAGGTACTCACCGCTGAATTACATCACCAGCCCTTTTATTTTTTAATCTGGAGATATGATCTCACCCAGCTGCCCAAGCTGGCTTGAAACTTTGAATTTTCCAGGCTTCCTGAGTACCTGGAATTACAGTAGATATACTATGTCATGCCTGGGTTTTTTTGGTAGTTTTTGAGGTTGGTAGTGGGTAGTTTTTCTGAATGTCGGAGTCAAACTATAGGACAATAACATGTAACTTAATGGATAAAGTATGAGTTTTAGTATTCTGTTTTATTCTTTTGCAGAACAGGAAGGAGAATCAGATGAGGAAACTGAAGTACACAAATCTTAAGTAACTTTTACCAAAGGCCACATGATTGCTTGCTTTTTCTTTTAGCCTTGGGACTAGACTAAAAAAACCATTAAGGACATATTGTTATTCTGACTTTTTTTTTTTTTTAGTGAAAAAAACTATTTTCTTAAAGCTTTTTTCCACATAGATGCAAATTTTTTTTCCATAATTTTATTGAGAAACAAATAGCAAT
>NW_004524640.1:939080-950995 GCF_000260255.1 Octodon degus
CTTTCAGCTGTGTGATTCCCAATTTGTTCTGTGTTAGTGTTCTCTGCACTTGTTATGGGTGGGCTTCAGTTCTGAGATTGCATTTGGCTCCCTCTTGTTATCATTTTCTGTAGCACTGTCTTCTGACCTTTGTTGTAGATCTTTGTTGTAGTTATAGCCTTAGCACCTACTGAAGTCCATGTGTACCTCTACAAGGTTTGGATTTTTCCAGCTGTACCTGGCTTGGTTCTGGGTCTGTGCTCGCTTCCTTCCTATTGCTGCTCTTGGGGATGAACCTGTTGTGCCCCTCCGGCAAGATGTTCTGCTCCTGGACTAGCTGGGTTTCGTACACTTTCTGCAGGGATTGAAGCTGAAGGGTTTCACCCCTGCCTATATGCCAGGCCTGGGCTGAGTCTGGAAGGGACAAGGTGGAGTAGGGGTAAAGGCAGCTCTCCCACACACTCACCAGGCCTGGACTAGGACTTGATATCAGGGTTTCCAGAACACGACAGAAATTCCTACTCTGTGGGCAGGCTGTGGGGGGTTTACTACGCAGTGATGGGGCCCTCCCAAGAGGGTGAAAGTTGGTGTCACCCTCTCTGCACCTGGGCTGGGACCAGTAGGTCCCATTGGTGCAGGGTAGCTGGAAGCTCTCCCATACACTCACCAGGCCTGGGCTAGGACTGGGTCTGGGGGTTCCCAGAACACGGCAGAAATTGCTACTCAGCAGGTGGGGTAGGGGAGGTGCTGCGGAGTGTTGGGGGGCGTCTCAAGGGGGTAGAAGAGGGTCTCACCCATGCTGCGCCTGTGCTGGGACGAGTGGGTCCCGCTGGCGCAGGGTAGCCGGAAGTTCTCCCACACACTTACCGGGCCTGGGCTAGGACTCCTGACATAATTTTTAATTGGAATTTTAGAGTGCTGTTCTTGGGTGAATATAAAGTGATAGAAGGACTTGGGTTGTTTTTCTTTCTTCTCTTGGTTTGATCTGTTAGACATTAAAATAAAAACTATGAGATAGCAAAATGAAAACTATTAAACAGCCCAACATAGTAAAGTCAAGAAACTCATAATGGTGATTAGGGCCAACACAGTGAATAACTGATCAAATGACAGAGTAGCCCTTTATTCTTATCCTACTCCATGGAGGTGAGCTTGCATTCAAAACAAAGGGCAGAGCACACAAAGAAAAGAATCCCCATGTGTAACACCCCAAAGACTGGTCCTGGGAGTTAAACCACAGATGAAGCAAAAGCTCCCTTCATATTTCCATCAAGAGCACTGATGTGTCCATAGTGATTATCTTAAAAGGGGCCTTTGCTTTGTGGTATTTTCAAACTGCTGTCACTGAAGAGCTAAATGTTTATAAAATAACCCATATCCCAAGCAAGCTGAATTCAATTATACAAATCTCTGGAAGTGTGCAAAAAGGTAGAAAAACTTCTACCCAGAGTTAGAGAGCTGAAATTCCATTTCAGCTCTTCCTGGTTGGAGGGGTCCTTCTGTTTTGAAATGCCTGTTTCCCCGCTTTGATGGTACTGAGTTAGGGAAGGAGGTGATGCACTATGTTTGATGTGACTCACGATGCCAGCATCTGCTATTCAAACAGCTATGTGGAGCGAGGCTGGGAAAGTCCCCAACGGGGTAGAGTGTGAGCCAGTAGAGTCCAGAGAGGTTCGAAGGGGGTGAGGAGGAGGAGAATTGTACAGTGTGATAGGGAGAAAGCAGGCACTGAGCATACAGCAGGCAAACAGAGATAAATGGCATGTTTCAGAGGGGACTAACTGTGCTTTGCAGAGATCAAGTAAACACCGTGTCCTCTAAACTCGATCAATCAGCTTTAATTTTAAATAGCTGCAACACACACAATTATGATTCAGTTACTAATGTAAAATAAATGGGTGAAATAACATTGGAGTACCTGAGTAAAGCCTAGAAGCAGGAGATTTAAATATAATTTGCATTTTCAATCTTGCTTCTCCGGGAATGTGTCACTGACAATGGGAAGCTACCACACTTCATCCTGCTTTGCAAATTCCTCTAATCCATGGTGAGTCTACAGTTGTCCTTTGCATGGATTCTTGTAAATTTGAGCTGCCTATCATAAGGAATATGGACACCTCTGCACCTGTAAACTGGGCTGAGTTTTTCCTATAGAAAATTTGAAATGAGTTTTAATTATGGTTCTGTAATTTTACTTTCTTTGTTTTTTGTAGATGCATTTTTTGTTTTGGAAAAAGTGTTAGGGCTTACTGTTTTCTTGTGGGCACAGAAAAGGGATGTGTAGTTATCAGATGAGCTGAGTTTTTTCTTATTCAATTAAAATGAAACTTAGTTTTATAGAAGAAAATAGATGGATTTACTTAAAGAATTCCCTTGCAATACTGCTTATCTTCTTTGATTACCCCAAATTCTTGACACATATTTTCTTATGTTCTCAGGATCAGACTATTAAAGGCTCAGTGTATCAAAGGAGTTTTTATTTTAGACTTTAAGATGTATTTGTTTTAGTTTTCAGGATTTTACTGTACAACAGTGTGAGATATTTGAAGCTGTATGTTTTACGAGCTTTGTCTTTTTCCTGGAGTATCTTAAAATTCCTCAAATATAAAATGAAGACAGATATATTTGAGAGTGTTTGCTTATCTGACCCTTCAGTCTTCTGTGTAAATAGTGAATGATATAAAATTGGATGAAACTTTGCAAAACCGTAATAGTCATCCTTCTAACTTTGTAAGTGATTACACTTATAGTATCTTAGAAAATCTGTTTTTAAAGACTTGCAAGAAAGGCCCCCTCCACCCCAGATAATCTGCTTCCTATGTGGAAACTCAGTTACTCTTTTCAAGAAAGAAGAAATATTTGGTGATTATAAATTGAACCTCCCTAATTGGAAAATTCCCATCTGAGCAATTGGATCTCAAAGTTTCAGATTAGAGATGTACAACTAATAAATTCTATTAAAATATGTCAAAATTCAGAAACTCTGAAATCTAAAATATATCTGGTCCCAAACATATTGGATAGAGATTACTCAACCTATATCTGCATTTATCTGTCCATTGATATGAAGACTACCGCATGGAAATAGGTATCTACTTCCGGTGGCTTTCTTTAGCCTTTGTATATGTTTTAATTTTGAATTTATGCATTATCTCCTTTAAAAAAATTGCTGTTTCCCATGGTTGTTGCCAAGACCTGTTAAAAGAGTTCATAATATGTGCACTGAAGTATTATAAAAGCAAAGTGCTCTTTTTGTGTTACAAGTTTATTTCAGATTTCATCCCAGGAGTCTTAAAGTCTGCTTATTGGTTTAAACTTAGTTAATCCCTGAATTCCAAGAACCTTAAGGTTTGTGTGGCT
This sequence comes from Octodon degus, assembly GCF_000260255.1. NCBI lineage: Eukaryota > Metazoa > Chordata > Mammalia > Rodentia > Octodontidae > Octodon > Octodon degus. The sequence continues at coordinate 942,420 of NW_004524640.1, forward strand.
TTTAAAGTGTGTATTTAAGAGTGAATTACATGTCTCCGAGTCTATCAGCTGGCAGCTACTAAAAATTAGCAATGAAAACAATCTCTGTTCTCATAAATTACTTTCAGAAAGTACATTGCACCAAAGGAGAAATGTTGCCTTGGATTTTGAGATATATTGTAGTTCTGTTTTTTAAAAAAGTTGAAAACTGTCCTCAAACTCATAAGTTTGCCACCAGAGTAATTAAGCAGTTGCTCAGAGTGATACCTACTTGGAGTTTCACATTTAGACAGAGCAATTGAAACTTGGTTCCAGAACTCCACCTTGCCTGCCCTCTCTTTTCCATGTGATAAGCGATAGCCTCAGGTCCTCTGACCACCCAGGGTAAGACCTATTTCTATAACATGTTTTCTGCACAAAAGATGGCTTTCATTTCACCAGTCGGTTCAAATTTTACCCCTCAGGGAGTCCTTTCTAGACTGAGCACAAAGCACTCTATCCTCTACGTTTTTCATTATTTTCCTTTGCATCACGGGAAATGGTATGACTTTTCTTTCCTTTCCTCTTATCCATTAATTTTGCCATTTTTGTCCCCGCCAAAGGAATGGGAACTCCATGAGTACAGGGATGCTGTTTAGCCCATTACTGACTGCATCTCCGCAATACCACACACTATAAATATTTGTTAAAGGAATAAATCACTATGACTTGTCCTCTTGCAATACTTTGGTAACTTGCCATACCAGGATTTAGATCCTAAGTGCTATACAACTTTTATAAGAGCGTATCAAGTATCTGCTTGTCCAAACTGTTCTAAATTGGACCAGCCATGTCCAACCTTTTTTTACGCCAAAGCATCCACAGATGCATAATCATACTTGTGAATGCATGACAGTGCTGTATAGCGAAGAAAACAGAGAAGCTTAAAGCTTGGTAAAATATAATTTCTTGATTTTATAAATTTATAAGGAAAAAATCCAGCCATAAAGTGCTGGAGATAGTATTAAAATTGAGTTTACTTTGCAGCTTGCAAATGAAATAATTTACAGCCATGAATTTCTTCATAGCACATTTGTATGCCACTTGCCACACACATTGTTGCATTGGTTGAGAGACTCTTGAGTTTAAAATGCAGTGAACTTAATTTTCTTTTGGCTCAGATTAAGTCACATGAAGATCTGTCAGTATCTTGAGTAAAATAGCTCAATCTTTTTTTGTCCAAATAGAAATCAGAATAAAAACCATCAGACGTAATGAGCAATACAAATGTTGCCTAATTGATCATGGATTTTTCTTCTGCCTTGGGCACTTCTCTTGAGAGAAGTGTGGCTACTAATATTTTATGCTAAGAACAGATGAGCTTATTCCATGCTCTCCCACTTATTAGTCCTGTGTCCCTGGCAAGGATCCTTGAGTTCTTTGAGTCTAAACAGTTTCTTTTGTTAAGTATAAAGCAGCGGGTTGATCTGTTGATGAGGATTCAACAAAAGAAATGTTAAGCAAAAGACTTGGAGGGAGGCTGCTGTCCATATTTAAGCAAAGGAAGAATGAGATTTTCATCTTTTGAAACCAAACAAAAGAAATAACAATGCCAATAAGACATATAAAGAGAAAAATATGAAAAGCCTTCAGCAAGTTGAATCCTCCTTCAGGAGAGCGGCAGACCTTGTGGGTGTGAAAACTCAAACGTTTGAGGGAACTGGTGCTTAAGGCAACCTCCCTGTACGCCAGCCGCCTGGTCACCATACATGTCATTCTGGGGTGTGCAGTCCTAGCTGTAAATTTCCCAAGTGGCGAGATATTGAGAATGGCTGAATGGATTCAATTTATTTGCTCTAGAGTAATGCTCAGCCATAAATCATGAAAACAGTAAGCAGGTAGTATGTTTAGAAGTTGTGTATTTGTTTTTGTTTTTCTTTTTCCAGTTATGCTCATAGATGGTGTTCTCCAGGTTCAGGAGAGTAACTGCAAAAGATACCATCCTTGCATCTAACCCAAGTGCTTTGGGAATGAAGCCACTGTCTATGTAATGTAGAGTGATCTTGGGCAGTCTGGTACAAATACTTACATTTGAAATTAGATCTTTAGGTCTAATGTCTCGTATCGGGTGGATCATGTTACATTCTTCAATGTTTTCTTCAAAATTGATTTTGACCAAAGTGCTATTGCATATGGAAAAGTCTAGTTTCACTGAAAATCGAAAATGGAATTGGTTATTAAGGTTAATTGCCTCTCAAAAAAAATTATCTTCTTTATTTGCATATTTGAAGTGTTGGATGCTTACCACGCTGTGTTCTAGATACCGCTTAATGTTGAAAACAACAGAAAAATCTTGTCCCCGCTAAAAACATCCCAGCCTAAGAGGAGGCAGACATGAGAAAATTTCAGCTGTTATTTTCAAGTCAAAATGACAAGAAACAAAAATGGGAGGAGAAAATAATATCCTTCTGTCCTGAAGTTACTCCAGGACACCAAGTCTTTCATGGGCGCTGCCAACATGGTTACCGATTTTTCATGATGATTCATTACTTGAATTCCATGCTGCAGAGACACCCCAACCACACACCCTGCCACCAGATGGTGGCATGTGGGGGAGACCAGCTCGGTGGCCTGCCTTATTGTCCACAGAGTTGTTTTTGAGTTTACTGACTAGAGGTGAAGTGTACAGGGTTGCATGTATACATTTTCACAGACTTTTGTTTAGTGACTTTATAACTCTCTTTCCCAGGTGCCCTTGCTAAAATTTCACCTCTTCAATCACCCTGCTCCTCCCCTCTCCAAGGGACTCCTGCCAGCAGCCCTGTCAGCAAAATTCCTACAGTGCAGTTTCCAGAATCTACTGAGACAACTGCCAAACATGGTCCAAGTTCTCACAGGACTTTAACCTATACTCAAAGTGCCCCCGACCTGTCCCCTCCAATCCTGGATCCACCGGTTCTATGTAGCAGGTAAGGATTTGCATTGTTAACTGGAGTTTAATAATAAGGCTGATAATAATTTTCCCCACTGGAGCACCCATTACCCATCCACACAGCTTGGTGTATGTTTGCCAAAGTAATTAATGAGAAAGCATAGGTTAATATGATTTCTATCAGACAGGCTCTGATAGCAGAAGAATTTTTCAGTGGCATTCTATTAATGGAAAGCTCATACTCCATGTGGTCCATAATGCTAATCTTTAGAGATGAGGCAAAATCAATAGTTGTACATCTTTTCCCTTTGCCAGTGTGGAATGTATAGAATATATACTTTAAAAATTATATCAAGTAATCTGATATGACATTTTGTTAGAATGTTCTTTTACTTGTTCTCCAGGGAGTATTGCAAACTGATTTGAAGAATATTCACCTAAAGTTTGCCTTTCTCATTTTAACACCTTGAAAATGTACAAAAATAGATGCTACTTGTTGCTTGACTTGAACAGTTCTTTGAATGTAATTCAGCTCTGGGTGAGCTATTCTTTTTTTTTTTAAAAAAAAAAAAACAACTCTTTCTGTCCTTTTTATTTTTTCCAGACTGCTGGAAATTAGGGCAGTGCCAATCCAATCCATGGACTAATCCAGCAGTAACCCAGCCTTAATCCAAGAACCCTTAACTCCAGCATTGCACTCTGAGTCAATCACACACTCTAGATTCAGCTGCTTCCAATGAAAACCAATCTAAAAGTGCATGAGGCTTTGGGGTAGATTTAGAAAGAAATCATAATATTCCATCTCTGCCTACCAAAGATTCATGGACATTCATTTACAAAATGATACTTAGTTCTTCTCTAAGAGTTGCCAAAGTCCTAACGGGGTGAGCTATTCTATCACATTAAAAACAGAATTACAAAATGTTCATTACAGAGATAAGAAAAGAGCTTAACATGACTGAAGTAATTATTTTGCAATGTTGCCATAATAAAAAAGCATTTCCTCTTCCTGATTAGTGTATTTTATTATTCATCAATAATAGCTTCATTGTAGATAATTGATATTGAAGCATTAAATACTTTTTGAGTGCAAAATAGTTGAGTGTTGTGAGTATAATAAGGCGTGTGCCTTCAAAAGAATGGTTCTTTTCTAAGGTCAATGAGGACTACGACTTGAATACAGTAGTAGCGTATTGTTTGGCTAATACCAAATCTCGGTTTGTAGACCTAGATTTTACTATTCTATTCAGTGCTATGAACTAGCGACCGATATTAAACTTCACGCATTCCATTGCCTCATACTTTGTTGATAAACCTTTGTAAGCTTTCCCTCACTATCACAGAGCACTTGAAACAAGCCAACTAGGAAGAATAAAGGTTTGTTCCTGCTCATGATGACAGACACTTCAGCTCGTGGTTGACTGTCCTCACTGGTTTGGTCCTGTGAGGGGACAGCACATCATGGTGGGTGCTGTGTGGTGGAGCAAACTGCTCGCTTTAGGGTGGCTATAAGAAGAGAAAGAGAGGGCTGGGGTCAGCTTCTCACTACCCCCATGAGGGAGCAACCCCAATGATTTCACTCCTTCCCAGGAGCCGCACCTTCTGACAGCATCTAAGCTGGCCACCCAGGCTTTCACCTATGGGCCTTTGGGGAGCACTCCAGCCCCCAACTGTGTAACACTCATTTAAAGTCATTTACTTGTTGATCTTCACTGTTACTTTTTTTCTCTTTAGAAATATTTAAAAATGGACAATGAGTATTCTTATTTGGCCAGGGCAAGAGTGAAAACAAATATTCTGTCATCCAAAAATTGGCCGCTCTTTGCATATCGTGTGTGTGTGTGTGTGTGTGTGTGTGTGTGTGTGTGTGCATGTGTGTTGCTGGGATAGATGCCAAGGCTGTCACTGGCACTAGGCAAATACCCTACTGTTGAACTCATCTCTGATCCTTATGTCTGTTTTTTAAATAAATAAACCGCTGTCCATGGCATATTAATCCCTCCCCCAAATGCACCTTCTATAGTAAAATGTCTTCGATACAGACTGTATTTCCTTTGTAGTGACCCACAACGTGTATTATTTTATTAACAGTCCCAAGAAGTCTTGCTAAGACATCAACCCTTGACGTTTGTTTCCTTCTAGTGTTTTCTGAATTCATTTGACCACACTCTCAGTTTCTTTATACGGACACTCTACAATCCCCCTTAGGTCAAGTGTGGGGCAGGACACAGAGAAGAAGCCCCATCCTGTAATGTGCACCCTGAGGTAGGACATGACACCCAGGGCTTCAAGGACATCTGCTTCCAGCTTTGCTGGGAAGCTCTCCCCATCTACATGCCAAATTCAGTGGGAAATAAGCTGCCTAAAGAAAGGAGGCACTCAGAAAAGACCTATCATTCACATAGCGTGTGTGTGTGTGTGTGTGTGTGTGTGTGTGTGTGTGTGTTCTTAGCAGGAAGAATGTAATGAGATTTTTATAAAAGAGGTTTCAGAGAAAAACAAGGAGATTTCACTGTCTGCTTTTTCAGTAATGTTTATAAATCCAGTAGTGTGTGTTTTATTTGTTTGGGCTTTATAAATCTATAATTCAAACCAGGTTTTATTATTCCCTTCAACCCAGCCACCCATGTAGGCACAGAGCGCTCCAGAAACACACGACTAATTATTGTGGTTTCCCCTGCTGAACTTGAACGGTTTGGCATTGAATGTCAGCCTCTTGGCTGCTGGAATGTCTATGCAACAAGCTCTTTATTTTGGAACAGGAGTTGGTCAATATGAACCACTAATTTAAACATTCATTTTAGGTATTATCTTGCAATTTAAAAATCTTCAAACTTCCACACTACTTCTCTCAGTTGCATGTACTTCTTTGTTGTGTTTGCTGTCATTTTCTTTTTCTTTTCTTTTCCTTTTTTTCTTCTTTTATTGTATTTTAGGTAAGGGTGTACAGGGTGTTCAAGGTCTCACTACTAGATTGGACTCATAGTGATCCGCCTGTTTACAGCCTCCCAAGAGCTGGGATTACAGGTGCACACCACCACACCCAGTCTCAATTGAGGTCTCAGCTCTCCCTGGGGTGAGGGGGGTGGCAAGGCAGGCCAGGGGATCAAACCCCTGGCCTCTCAGCCTGCTTGCAGCTGCTGTAGTCTGCTGAGCTATTTGGCCGGCCCTCCTGTCATTTTCTTTTCAGTCCCTAAGGCAAAATGCTAGGACTTTATCAGTACAAATAATTTATGCGCGGTGCTTTTCTGCTCACATGCAATGGTGGAAATTTCCTTAGCATGAACATGTCTAGCTGGGAAATCTTTTCTCTGCTGCACATACAAGTACAATTAAGTTCAAAAATTGAGCCACTTAAGATACTAACAGTAAAATATCACTCTTCTCCCCCTTTTGAGAGTGAGTAATTTGTAGTTAAATAACAAACAGATGAAAACTCCTCTGAGACCCTTAGTAATAATAGGCAGGGAAAACCCCAGCAACACAATGCAGAATAAAATCCTAATCATGGCATGTCTAAACAAGATAAAAGGAGAGACAATACTTTGGAACTTTGCTAAGCCATCTTGGGGTTACTTTTTGACTTACAAAACAGTCAAGGTTTGGGGGAAAAATATTTTTCATCCTCCCTCCCTCAGTTGTGAGACACTGTTCACCTTTAAGAACCATCAGGGCCTGGCCCTAGCTCAGGCCTTTAAGTGGCTGCTTCCACAAAGCTGTCAGCCTCAGGTTGCTGGAGGTCGAACCTCACACCTCTCCCGCTGGCCAAAAGTGCCCTGAAGGCATTCAAGCAACAAAAAAAAAAAAAAAGAACCATCAGTGTTTGTTGCTATTTTCCACACCTAGTTGGCCTTTCTTTGTGGTCAACCAGTGCTGTGTCCAGTGAGTCATACATTTACTCATTACTATCCTATTATTCTGTTTCACCATATACTGTCTTTTCTTAAAAATGTATCAGGATATAAATGTCTTAAAGAAATAAAACAGATAATGAGACTTCTAAGGACACCCACAGGAAATTTCCATGAGAAAAAACGTTTTTGATCAAATATGTCTCACTGCTTCCAAGATTACTACCAGGAGCCGGTCCCAGCATGCTACACGTAAGGTGACACGTACCCCTCAACTATGGTCTAAAATAACAAGATGGAAGGCCAGCCAGATAGCTCAGTGGATTAAAGTACCTGTTTAGGTAGACAGAGGGGCTAGGGGCTTGATCCCCAGGCCTGCTGTGCCAGCCCCGACCCCAACTCTGGGGCGCGCTGAGTTAGCTATTGAGACTAGGCATGGTGGCACACATCTGTAATCTGAGCATTTAGGAGGATCACTATGAGTCCAATCTACTTAGTAAGACCCTGTACTACATATAAAATAAATAAATAAATAAAATTTAAAAATAAGATAACAAGATGTTGCCAGCAATTTCACTTCTGTATGGCTGAGACTGTGGAAGATGTGAATGAGAGTGAAACAAAGTTTCTAATTCGTTATTCATCATCCTACTGATCTCTCATGAGCATGTATGTACAAAACAAAACAGATCTTTCCATGAGAGAGATAGTAGATTCCAGGAGCATTTATTATGGTGGTCTTTTTTAATGTATCTTTATATCGTGTATGCCTAGGATATTTTGGAAAGGCTATACTTACGGATTTTCTGATATTCCCCAGCTGTGGCAGACCCTATTCCCAAGGGACTCCTACTGATGGACCCCTGGAGAAAAGTGGTGAGGCCACCCGGACATCTAGCAGGACAGGTAATGAAGGAGTTGTGTTGGATTTCTGATGTTCAGAATGAAAATTATTTTGGCTTGTTTTGTTCTTCATGATCTGAAAGGTAACATGTATTCCTGATTTGGAGAAAGCTAAGAAAAAGTAATTAAAATTATCTATAACTCTACTATATAGATTTAATCATAGTGTAGTTTTGGTATAAAGGTGCCCAAAATTCCTATACATCTGCTTAGAAGTGTATCCTTTTTTAATAAATGAAAGGCTCCCTGTGGATAACCCATTACCATTACGGACTACTGGACTATATTGGATTACTTTGCTAAATTCATGCACCTACAATATTTGAATGGCAATGGAATATCCATCTCTGGCAAAAGTAAAAAAAAAAGTTTGGGGGGGATATAAATGGAGGACCATTTTGTAATGAAAAAAACATATATATGCACATAGAAAATGGCATAGATATACAGCTACTTTCTCTTAGTTCAATGAGAAGAAACTTCTGAACTAATAGTGTTGGAACAAGATATCATGTCTGCATCTTGTGCTATGACTACTGGGAAGACAAAAATATGCAATATATTAATTATTGTAACTGTCCTACTAACCTGTCTTGAAACTGTCTCATTGCTATTTCTTTCTCAATAAAATTAATATAAAAATAAATGAAAGGCTGTTTTTATAGTACGTAGAGCTTTATGGAAATGTTTCGCGTTTTGCTGCTCGCTGTACCAGAGAGTGCGCATTTTGGTGTCATCATTAGAACTTGCTATCACAGACCCTAAGCAGTGACCCTGCTCGTATCGCTGCGAACGTGCATCAGTTTTCCTTTGAGATGGGAGGATGAAAAGTTCTAATGAAGGGCAGCGCAGCCAGGCCCTACTTATGTTCCGCAGCCGCTGACCTGTAATCTCTGTTGCCCTCAACCTTAGTTCTTTCCCTGTAGAATGGT
>NW_004524640.1:952350-960933 GCF_000260255.1 Octodon degus
CAAACTAAACTCACATTGACTCAAACATTTTAGTTTCAGCAAAGATGCCAAAAAGTCCAGTGGGGCTGGAAAATAAAATGAACTTTGCCCCTACCTCACACCATGCAAAGCATTGTTCTGGAGCACAGACCTAACTTGAAAGCCAAACTGACAAAGCTGCTGGCAGGAAACAAGGATGAGCTTTGTGCTTTGGGCTAAGACAGATTTTTGTAGACTATGGGAAGCGATGAGGATCAAAATAAAGAAAACTAGTCCTTGGCAAAACCTAGTGCCACAATTTGCTAGTAAGGTGACTTTAGGCAATTTGTTAGCCCTTTCTGTGCCTCAGCTTCCTTTCTGCAAAGTGAATGTAATAGTAAAATGATGATATCCACCTCTGAGCATGGCTGAGAGACTTAAATATATTAGTAGTATATAAGTAAGATACTTTAGGTGGTACCCAGCCTGTAACAAGAATTCAGTAAACTCTATCCAGGTACTGTGTTCATCTTTGAGGCTCTTCTTTATGGCCTTGTCTAGAAGTGTGTTCTTTTGGTGCTTAGTTTTCTCTGCATGATATTTTAGTTCGCAGAGTTTACTGATCATTGAAATTAAAATCCTGAAGGGTGTAGATAATGAAGAAGTCACAGTATCCTAAAAATCAAATTGCATACCTGACACCTCTGTGCTCTGAAACACATACCATGATGTAGTGTTCTGTACGCCACCTATCCCTGCATGTGTTGACTCAATTTCTTCTGCCCAGTGTGGCCACTGTAGAGTTAGTATATTTGTCAGCCACTGAGTAGTTTAATGTATTGGTAGAGGAGCAGAGGAAACAAATTTAAAGTCATCAAAATTTTGTAAAGTACTGGTGATCTGAAAATTATTGCTGTCGAATTCTTGAATGCCACAAAACCACAGATTATAATCTCCGTCTGTGTTCCTGCGTTAAAAGATGTGTTCTTTTTCCAAGCCTGCAATTCTGTGTTCTTGTTGAGGAAACACGTGCAAGCAATATTTCCGCAAGCCTAGTAAATGATATATTTTAGGGAAGTTTGCCTCGCTAAGGTCCCTTTTCTAATTGCAGGTCTCATAACAAAGCATTCTCCTCTCAATTGCAGATGACACTGCCCAAGTTACCTCTGATTATGAAACCAACAACAACAGTGATAGCAGTGACATCCTACAGAATGAAGATGAAGCGGAGTGTTCCAGAGAGTCACTGAGGAAGACATTGGCTTGTGGCACCTACGGTCCTGAAGCCATGATATTCCTGGTAGCCCCTTGTCCCTTAGCTCATTATTTACTTGAGCAGTCACCTTTTATTTATTGCAGAGTTTGGTTTAGAAAGAGACCTCATGTCATTGTGTTTGTACATGTATTTCACTTAGATCTTGCGTGAACGTGGCCCTACCCATGTGAATTGGTACGATTTGTGCTTTCTCCAAACCTTATAGATCTCATTGTGGTTATATTATTTGGGTACAAAATGGATAAGTAGGTATCTTTATAAATGATGACAGCTATTTCGTAGCCTGATCAAAAAGCATAAATATGCATAGGAAAATGATTGATGTAGTGCAATTCAATAAAATTTCAAAAAGAGGGGAGAAAAGAAAAAGAAAGGTGTTTTTTTTTTTGTTTTTTTTTTTCCTTTTTTTCAGGGCATTTGCTGCTAATTTTTTCTCCTTCAGGACTTTCTTGATTTACAAAGGGAGCCAATATTTATTTTCTTCATTATAATAAATCAAGTTTATGTTGACATGGCTACATAATAAAGATTCTTTACTTATTTTTTGATATTTAAGGATATCCATCTAGAAAGAATGGAATACATTTTTGAGTCAAGGTAATTTGGGGAAGGCAACAAATATTAGAAAATAGTTGACCATTTTATGGTCATTAACTGCTACCATTATCATTTGTCCTTCACCATATTTATTACTTTAAATCAATTTTTCAGGTGAAAGAATGTACATTTGTCTTCACTACCTTTCTTTTTGCTTTTATTGGCTGTGGCTGCATTCTTGTTTGTTGGTTGGTTGGTTGGTTGGTTTTTTTGACGGCTCAGCTTGCCCTGAGGGCAGGGCAGGCCTGGCATGTGGTGCTAGGGATCAAACCATGGTCCTCTGTGTCTGCCTAAACTTGCCTAAGCAGGCGCTTTAGACTGCTGAGCTATCTTGCCAGCCCTGACTGTGGTGTATTCTTAGGACTGTCCCGATTTAGGACTAGTTGAAAAATATCTGTGTATTTAGTTAATACATGCTTCTCAATAAACATTATGTTCCATGAATGAAATTCAAGTCCTGAAAAATGTGACAGCTCATGTGTCCCATTTGATGCTGATTTGAACCATTACTGTATAGATTCATTCCATTAAAGTAGACAAGACTAAGTGTCTCTCTCACCATTCAATGGATTTCTTTTGAGAATCCAATGTAAGCTATAGATCCTTATCCCAGAAAATTTTCCATAAATATGGAAAGGGATAAGTTTACATATAATTTCAGATGCTGAAGTCTTTGAATCTTTCTTGAAGAACCTCACAGTGGGCCCCAAGTCAGTTATATTGATCCATATTTTTCTGGAAAGTATGTGAAGCAAGAATAGGCAGTCACACAACACAGCAAGAATCATAGACTGTAGATGTCTCATCCATAACCTAGGGCCAAGCTCTTATTCATTTTTTAATTTTTTTCAGATTTATCCTGGAGTATTAACTCACTTATTTCATATCATCATGGTTGTTGATTATCTTTTTCAAAATATGAATTGCTTTGTGGAAAAACTGTGTGTTGTTAAAATCTTTTAATCTTCATTACAGGATAAACCAATTCTTGCTCCTGAACCACTCATCATGGATAACCTAGACTCAATTATGGAGCAGCTAAATACTTGGAATTTTCCCATTTTTGATTTAGTGGAAAATATAGGAAGAAAATGTGGCCGAATTCTTAGTCAGGTAAGAAATACCATATGACTTTACAAAAAGATTAAACAAAACCTAGTTGCTGAAAGCTTTTGCTATTCATGACTCTGTCGGTATGCACTATACATGCAGTTACTCTCTCCTAGTTCAATGAGAAGAAAGTTTTGAACTAATAGTACTTAAACAAGATATCATGTCTGCATCTTGTACTATGAGTAACTACTATGAAGACAACAATATGCAATGTATTAATTATTATAACTGTCCTACTACCCTGTTTTGAATCTGTCTCATTGCTATTTATTTCTCAATACAATTAATATAAGAAAGAAAAAAAGGGAATTTCGGCATACAACATTCTGCATCGATCTGCTGGTGGCAGTGAATGAAGATACTGGAGCTCTGAGTAAATAGAGTACCACCTTTTCTTTCTCCACAGGATAAATAGTAAGATAGGTATAAATAAGTAAAATGGACAAATCAAGTAAAAATCATAGACCAAAGCCCAGCAAAAGCTGGTAAAAGCCCTACTCTAAGTGTCTGTTTACAGATAATTATTTTCTGCAATTAGTTCAGTGATATTTTTAACTTACTTTCTGTAATAAGTTCAATTTTTTTTTAACTTCTAAGTGTTACATTGCTTAAGCCTCATTAAAAACAATGTAGCACACAGAAATGTTTTGTTCCTGCCTTACTATGGGAACCACATCAAAAAGACTTTCTGTATCTGAAAAATCAGTGAGTCGTTCTGTTTTACGACAAACCTTTAGTAGTAGTCCCTTAAAATAAACTGTTATAGGGCCAGGGAGATAGCTCAGTAGAATAAGCTCTTGCCTGGCAAGCACAGGGTCCTGAGTTCAATCCCCAGTACTGCAAATAAATTAATTAATTAAGCAAACTGTTATCAAGGCTTCCCAAATAAAGAAATGTTTGGTTTGCTATAGGAGAAAGAAAACATAGAAATTAAGAATTTGCACATTCTATCAAAAAAAAAAGAAAGAAAACAGAATGATGAATTTGCTACACTATCAAGTACTATCAAGATATGAACAATGAAAGTGTGTGGCACAATAGAATACCAGATTATTTTAATATACAAATATGTATACATTTCAACAGTCCAGATGCTAAAGACTATCAAACTTGGTAATGACATCCTAGGAAGAGGCCCTAGATAGTGCCACATAATCTAGCAGTGGTCCAGGAAGTTTGTTTTTTTAATCTCTTTTAGTGAAAATTATGTTCCTAGACAGAAAAGAGTTTTATAGACTCTAATTTTCACAGTAACTTTGGTACAGGTATTTTCAAAAGTACATTTTACAAAAAAAAATAAATAAATAAACTAAAGCTGGAAAGAGAGGATCTGTTTTTCTTTTAAAGTTGTGTAGGGAATATTAAAACCAGTACTCAACTGTATATGTATCCATATTGGAAACTCAGGCTTTAACCTTCAAGTGCTTTTTAGAAACCCATAAAATACACTTACATGTGTTATCTTCAAAGTCTCCAAGTGGGGAGTCCGATCAAGTAGAAAATGGTTATTGCAGCAGTTAGCTTTATCTTGTTTGTGACGGGGCACCAGCGTGATTGCAGGTATGCAGGTGCCCTTGAAAGTTTCAGGCATTGGATGTTCACACTTGGTCAGCACTGCCAGATGATCCTTCCTTCTCTCACGTCCCTCTCCTCCATGGGTTTAAACCCACGGCCTTATGGTTGTCAGCCAAGACTGTGCCACAGAGCTGCACCCTCAGCTGCCCAGAATGTTCCTCAAGAGCCACAGAACACCAGCAGTGATTAGAAAGATTAGGGCTAGACAGCAATTAGATTTTGACCAAATTCATTGGTACATCCCTTGTACCTCAGTGGAGAAGTAATACATTTCTGCTTATTCTCTATTTGTCACTATTTACTTTCCCAATTTGCAAAACACTGAACTCTGAGAAAATACAGCTTCATTTGCCTTGCTAAGTAGAACTTTCTGAATTTTTTTCTTTTGATTGGGGTTCATAAGTATGAAAATCATAGAACTTTGATTGTGAGACTTTGGGACAGCTGAAATGAATTGGCGCAGGCATTCTAAGAAATCACCTTTTGGCTGAGACTACACAGAAATTCTCACTTCAAAAGACTGGTACAGAGACTTGTGCAGTGGAAATGACTTCTGGCCTTCATGTACTGCTTGCTTTTGATGATGATTATGCTTATTTTGACAAACTTAAAGGGACATTCTTCAGATTCGAAATAGTGTTGACTCTTTTCAGTTGCCATTATTTATCCAGTTAATAATTTTTTCTTTATGAGTTTGGAATTGCCATATGTTAAGTGACATGTGGTTGACTTTAACAGCTTCTTGATGAAAATTCTCTCGTTTTCTCTCTTTTTTAAAAAAATTCACCTGGAGCTGGGGAGATACCTCAGCATCATAAGTGCTTGCTTGGCAAGTGCAAGGACCTGAGCTCAATCTCTGATACCAGAAAAAATAAAAATAAAAATAAAATAAAAATAAAATAAAACTCACCTGTTGCTTTTTCCATTTTTTTAAATGTGGCTAGGAGGGCTTAACATATATAAAATTAAATGTGTAGCTCACATTGTATTTTTTATTATTAAGTTTATTGGTATAATTTAGTTATATACAATGATCATATTCATATGGGGAATTGGTACTTGTACATCTTTTTTAAGCTTATTACTATGCTATATTTTGGGGCATTTTTATTTTAAAGAGAATGAAAAAAAAACATTAAAAAGATACAAAATTTCAAAACAAGATGATAAGAAATCAACAATGGTTGTTACATTGCATGCTGTTGTCTTCAAAGTAGTTGTTCGGATTACCAGATATAGGCATGCAAAATTGGTTAAAAACTCAAGTATTAACTTGCTTTCAATAAACCAATAAAAATTAGTACATCTATTGCCATTTGTCTGTGTATATTTTCCTCTTCCTTCTTTCTTTGCTCCTTTTCCTCATCCCAGTTATTCTTCCCTTTTGAGTAATTTCTTTCCCTTTCACAATATCTACTGTATTTCTTAGATTTTATTTACACTTTCAGGTGCTTACACTAGGGTGACAGTATGATGTTTACATATATGAACCTGAATTATTTTCACTTATCAGTGTCATTTCTAGTTGCATCTATGTATGAAAGCATCGAGTTTATCTTTCTTTATAGCTGGGTAATAATTATATCTTGACTCCTGTCTTATTCTTCCCGATGTCATCTCCTCCCTTTAGTCCCTCTTCCCTTACTCTTTTTTTTTTTTTTTTTTGTGTGTGTGTGTGTGTGTTGAGGGGGTGCCCCTTAGGTTGCCTTCAGGGCAAGTCTAGTTTGGCTTGAGGATGAGGGGATCAAACCATAGCATCCTAAGCCTGACTGCTTTGTTTCAGCAGCACTTAAACACCTGAGCTAATGGGTAGGCCCCCTTCCCTTCCTTTTTTACAATGCTTTGTTTTCATTGCTTCCTTCTTTTATCATTTCTCCTTTCCTTACTCCCCCAGCTCTTTAGTTCTCCTTTCTTTTTGAATGATGCCTTGATATTTTTTAATATCTATCATAGATTTTGGTCCTTATTTACACTTTTGGTTTCTCACGCCATGGGAACAATGCAACATTTACACATGTGTGACACCTTTATTTTACTTAAGAGTATGGGCTCAAGGTGCATCCATTTACATAAAAGGGTCTCAAATTTATCCTTCTTTATGGTTGATTAGTGTTCTACAGTATTAAAAAAAAACCCTACATCTTTTTTATTCCTTGGTTGATGGGTATTTAGGTTGTTTCCAAGATTTAGCTATTACAACTTGTGCTACTAAAACTTGGGTGCACATATGTTACCGTGGTATGATGTTTTTAATTCTCCTGGGAAGACACCCAGAAAAGGAATAGCTGGGTCAAATGAGACCTCTAATTCTAGTTTTTTGCAAAATCCCCACATTAATTGCGTTAGTTTACACTCCAACCAACAATGGAGACAGGTTTTTTTTTTTTTTCTTTTTTTCAGCATTTGATATTGGTTGATTTCTTGATGATAACCATTTTTTTTTTCTTACGTACAGTGAAATCTCAGCGTTGTTTTAATTTGTATCTCTGGAATGACCATTGATGTTAAACCCTTTTTATGAATTTGTTTGTCATTTGTGTGTCTTCTCCTGAGACATGCATATTCATTTCAGGTGCCCATTTTTTGGGTTGGGTCTTTGAGGGATCAGATCTTCTTTCCATTCTTTATAGGTCCTGTTTTCATATCAAACTCTAACATATTCTATTTTAATTTTTAAATTCATAGTTGAAACATTTTCAACAGATGTGTAGGCACAATTTAGTTATGTACAATTCTAACCATACTGATTGCTCAATAAAGGCAGCAGGACCTAATGCAGTTGAGAGTTAAAAAATGTGAAAATAAATGCATAGTTTGAATTCTAACTCTAATAAGTATCAGCAGTATTAATTTAGACACTCAACCACTCTTTACCTTACTTTCCTCTATTTTCAGATATTAGTAATTGACATTACCTCTCTCATACAGTGCTATGAAGATTAATTATATGCAATAATTATTTAGCATAAGCTTCTTAGAAAAAGCATCACATTTAATTCTCTGTCTGTAGGTACATCAGATCCTCCTACAGTGTCTCTGTGATTACTGAAGGAACCTGAAAAGACAGATCCCTTAAGTGTTTATTAATGTGAACTTACATATTACCTAAAGCAATAATAAAGAGGAGATAACTAAAAGAAGAAATAGCTTGAAATGCTATGACAGAAACCACAGGCTTTCTATTGCATTTTTATGCTCACTATTTTTTTTTTTTGTTTTGATTTTTTTGTTTGTTTGTTTTTTGGTGGAACCAGGGATTGAACTCAGGGCCTTGCGCTTGCCAGGGAAGCGCTTATTCCACTGAGCCATCTCCCCGGACCCTTCTATTGCATTTTTAAATAGAGGAGATAGAGACAGAAAATTATACAGAGAATGGAAAAACTTCCATATCTGTGTATTGCCAGAGAAGAAAAGTAAATCAAAGTTGAGATAAAGGTACTTTATAATTTGTTTCTCAAATCTCAGCCAGGCTATCCCTTTTAAAATTAAGACAAAGCCTTTTTTTTTTTTTTTTGCTCTGGGATTTCTGGTAGATGACCACCTGACCAGAGGAATGGTATCATCAGGTTGATGTTGTTCTCAGACCCAGGACTTCTTCCGGTTGACCCATGGGGTGCACAGCTTTCCTCTTACCTTCATTCTCTCTGTGTCGCCCACATCAGCCGCTTCTCCCTGCCTCCTTTTCCTACCACTTCCTCATTTTCTCCTTCATTTATGTCAAAAATTCCATTTCTTTCCAAATTTATGGATTGGTCATCAGAACTGTAAAGAGTTATAGGGGCCAGGGAGCTGGCTAGAATAAGCGCTTCCCTGGCAAGTGCAAGGGTCTGAGTTCAATTCCCAGTTTTGCAAAAAAAAAAAAAAGAAAAGAAAAGAATTGTATAGAATATAGATATCTGGAGTAGAAAGAGATCCAATGCATGAGCGAATAAATAGACTTTATTATTTCTACTGGAATCAGATCTTTTTCTTTATCTTTTAGAATAGCTGTTTTCCTCTCCTGCAGTTTTCCCTCTTGTCACCACTACGGCACAACTCTGAAGCCATTACTCTTTTTTTTTTTT
>NW_004524640.1:961573-975547 GCF_000260255.1 Octodon degus
TTTTGGTTTGCAGGTCTCATACAGACTTTTTGAAGACATGGGCCTCTTCGAAGCTTTTAAAATTCCAGTTAGAGAATTTATGAATTACTTTCATGCATTGGAAATTGGATACAGGGACATTCCTTGTAAGTATGGGACATCTGTGAAATAATACTTGTCACATCTGTCATAGTTGCTGGAGGTAGAGGGCTGTTGAATCATTAGCATAAAATTGCACACCGCCAACACTCAGTATGGCTGCAGTGTGCAGCACCTGGGGGGACAGCCGCTGTTCAAGTTCTATTTCCTCCACACAGCCCTGTGAAACCTGGGGTCTTAACCTGAGTACGTCATTTCTTTCTTTTCTAAAAATCATTTATTTAGCAAAGGGTCTTGCTGTGCAGCTCGGACTCATGGTGATCCTCATGTTTCAGCCTCCCCAGTGCTGGGATTGCAGGCATGTGCCACCACACCTGGTCTCCGTGGCCCACCTGATACACCTGGGAGAGGCTGGCATGGCATGCAGTACCAGGGATAGAACCCAGATCCCTGAGCTTGCTAGGCAGGTGGTTAGGCTGCCAAAGTATCTTCCAAGCCCTGGGTACCTCATTTCTTAATCCAGAAAACAGGGATCATAATTGCTGATTCATTGGATTATGAGGATGAAATGAGGTGTTCATTTTAATGAGGTATAGGGCTGCAGGTATAGCTCAAAGGCATAAGTACCTGCCTGGTAAGTGCAAGGTCCTAAGTTCAATCCCCAGTAGAAAGAAAGAAAGAAAGAAAGAAAGAAAGAAAGAAAGAAAGAAAGAAAGAAAGAAAGAAAATTACCTTATGTGTAATCTAATTTAGTTTGCCAAATAATTAAGTCTTAAATTGGAATTTATTGCTGTTAATAATCCATCTCCTCTATTGAGTAGCTTAAATGTTTATTGTTGTGGAATCTCAAGATGTAAATTCTCGAGCAAGCAGGCCCAGGGGCTGGTGTGTATTGAGACAGCAGTTGAGACTGTGGAGACTGGCTGAGACTGACCATGGTGGCCCGCGCCTGTAATCCCAGCCCTTGGGAGGCTGTAAGCAGGCGGATCACTATGAGTCTGATCTACACGGTGAGACCCTAAACATCCTGCAGACCCTTCGCTAAAATACAGAAAGTAAAATACAATAAAAGAGTTAAGCTTTTCTCGATATAAGGAGAAAGCTGGCTGGTGTTTACAGAGACAAGGAAATGAGGACCTAATAGCTAGAATGAACACGAGACATCTGGAAATGTTGATGAAAAGATGATAAGAAACATTTTAAAAATCAGGGAAATATGAAAATGCAAGAGAGGGAAAAATCAATTATTTAAGTACTGAGTTATTATTAAGGTTTGCCATTAATAATAACAAAACTGAAATACAAAGATGTTAAATTTCCAGTATGTGACATTTGAAGTATCATTTATCAGAATGCCCACACAGAATGATTCCATAATGCTACAAAATATATAGATCTGGAATAGATGTCTGTAGGCCTAGCCACTGAAGTTACAGGGACATATATAAAGCCAACTGCACTTCAAGGGAATACATACACTGAAAAAGAATCATAACAGTGATTGGAATTTTTTTTAGGAAAGAATTACTTTGATCATGCTTTAAGTTAAATACGGTTTTATGTATCTTGGACTTTGTCTTAATTAGTTTACTTATTTCTTTATTTTTTTAAATTTTTTTTTATTTATTTGTGTGTGTGTGTGTGTGTGTGTGTGTGGCCAGCTCAGCCCACCAGGGGGTGGCACTGGCTGGCATATGGTGCTGGGGGATTCAACCACGGTCCTTGTGCTTTGCTAAGCTTGCTCTAAGTACGTGCTTCAGACCACTGAGCCATCTCACCAGCCCAAAATTATTTATTTATTTATTTATTTATTTATTTATTTATTTTGTGTGTGACAAGTTCAGCCCACCAGGGGGCGGGGCTGGCTGGCATGTGGTGCTGGGGGATTGAACCGCGGTCCCTGTGCTTTGCTTGGCTTAGCTTGTTCTAAGTAGGTGCCCCAGACCACTGAGCCATCTCACCAGCCCCTAGTTTACTCATTTCTGCAACAAAATACCCCACACCCAAAGTTGAAAGAAGAAGGTTTATTTGGCTTACAGTTTGTAGAGGTTTTATTTCAGGCTTTGCTGGGTCCAAGGTAGGGTAGCATGGCTGCGGGGCATCACAGTGTAGAAACAGTTTATGGAAAGCAGAAGGCAGCAGCGCAGAGAACAACCCTGTTTCTGTCCCTTATATCTTTTTTAGGCTACCCACACATTAGGGTAGGCAGCACTCACACCCTGGGTGCAGCAGCTTTATTTTTTTGGTGGAACCAGGGATTGAACTCAGGCCCTTGCTCTTGCCAGGGAAGTACTTATTCTACTGAGCCATCCCTCTGGCAGCAGCTTTAATCATACCCAAAACTATGTCAAGCCAATCAGTGGAATAATTTAGTAATCCCACACACTTAATCCTAGCATCACTTAATCCTAGATCTACTCTAGCTAGATCCAGCCACCTCTGAAAAAGCCCCACATATGATCTCATGAGGCTTTGGGGGACATCCAGGCACAAGCCATAACAGACTTCAAAAGGCAAAGTCTTCTTTTGTAGTTCCAGACTTGACATTAAATAAAAATGCTTATATATAAGGACACAAATAAGGCACAAGTATGCCGTGAAAGCAGTTACATATGGACGTTGGGGTTCATTGTCAGCATGTTATCCACATGGTGAAGCACCAGAATGAAAAAGCTTAGCCAGTAAGAGTAAAGTAGGAAAGTAGCATGAAGAACTGAATCTGCACGTGAGATTTACTGAAGACCATGATAGCAAACTGCAGACCAAGTAAGACAGTTGGCATAGAGAAGGGCAGAGCATAACAGTACTGGACACTTTGAGAAAGTCTGGCAGGAAGTGGGAGTTGGAAGACAGATATTAAAAAGGGCTTCTTAGGATCTAAAGATAAGCCTTGCTTTCTTAATGCGTATTTCCCAAGGCTTGTCTTGGTTGGAGCCAGTAATTGAAGCGTTAGTGATTTCTCCAAGGTTAAGGAGTTACATAAATAAACTTTAACAGAAGGGAAACCACTGAGAACATGAAAGAAAAGCTGGTCAACAGACTGAGTTTCCAAATTAATGTAAAACTTCCACATATATCTCTATATAAAAATTTTATGGAGTTCACAGTGACATGAGACTTCATTGATATGATAAATACCAACTATTCTCTAAGTATTATATTATTACATGATAGCAAGAGATGCATAGTATTCAAGTACAAGGTTTCTAGTTTCCAAATTATACTGTTCATTTTACATTTTGTTTTACTTTCATTACTGTAAGTGAATTTTTTTCCTCGAGAAATAGTGAATTCTTCATCCCACTGGGAGAGATTTTTATAATAAGCCAGCTTGTGTTATTAAATTTCAGACATTTCCCAGAAAGGAATTTATTCACACCTCTTAGGAAGACTATACTTTGATGATCACTTTTAAATATTTTGCATATATTGACTCTGTACATTTAGACTATTATGGTATCTAATGAAAGTTTTACTTGTTGTCAATTATAATGTGTATTAAATTTTGTTGTATAGTCATTTTAATATTTACCACTAAAGAATTATATTTCTGATGATTATAGTAAAATGGCAGCTGAAAAATGCAGAAAATAACATAAAAATGGGGTTGGATTAATTGTCATATAACAATTCACTGATACATTAGACACTAAATCTAATGTATGTAGAGCCAGCATTAGCTGAAAGTACACCTTTAACAATTTTTATGAGGTGAGGAAAATGTGAATCTTGACTAAAAATAATCTGGAGAAAGAGATGGAGGAGAAATATCATGAAATAGTAGTAGATAAGGCGATAAAATAGAAAAACTGCTGACAGAAATGTGATAAAATATATTTGTTCCATAAAGACTTGGATAAATTAAGGTATAATTGATAGTTGCACAGGAAGATAAACGATGTTTGGTGTAGGTCCCTTAGGTTGGGCATTTTGGCTAGTAAAGAAGATAATCAGCAAGTTAGCTTTATTTTGGGGGTGTTCCCTCCCTTTTTTATTTTAAACAGAAAAGCACCAAAATAATGGCACATAGTATCAAAACACTATGTATTTCTATCTTCAAGGTAGTTGCTAAGATTACAAGATATAGGCATGAAAGATTAATCAAACAATGTAATTACAAACTGTACTCTATAATGAACTAACAGAAATTAGTAGCACATTTCTCTTGCCTGTCTTTTGCATAACTTTTCCTTTCCTTCTTTTCTTCCTTCACCCATCTTGTTATTTCCTTTTAAGCAGTTTGTTCCCCTTTCACAGAATCTATTGTCCATTTTGGATATTATTTACTCTTTCAGTCTTTACACGAGGGAGACAATGCGATGTTTAAATGTGCCAGTCTGATTTAATTCATTTATGAGTAGGGTCTCAAGTTGCATGCATTTATCTATAAAAGTCTCAAGTTTATCCTTCTTTATAGGCGGGTAGTTCTCTGTTGTATAAAAAGAACACATCCATTTTATCCATTCCTTGGTTGATGGGCATTTGGATTGTTTCCAAGATTTAGCTATTAGAAATGGTGCTATTATAACGTGAGTACACATATATTGCTGAGATATGATATTTTAAAATCTGTATGTATTTATTTATTTGGTACAAGGTCTTGCTTATGCAGCTTGGACTCCTAGTGATCCTGTCTCAGCCTCCATGGTGCTGGGTTTACAGGCATGTGCCATCACGCCCAGTTTTAGTGGGTGGCATGACATGGGTCCTACACAGCATGCAGTACCGAGGATCGAACTCAGGTCCTCAGCGATCTCCCCAGCCCCCTGGTGCTTTTAATTCTTCTGGAAAAAATATTCAGAAGGAGAATATCTGGGTTGAATGGGACCTGTAGTCTTAGTTTTTTAAGAGCTTTCCACACCGGTTTCCACACTGGTTGTGCCAGTCCATATTGGTACCAACAGTGGAGAAGGATTCCCTTTTTTCCCCAGGTCCGCCTGTATTTGTTATTGGTTGAGTGTTTGGTGATAGCCATTCTTTCTGGGGGTGGAATGGAATCTCAGTTTTGTTTTAATTTGCATTTCTCAAATGACCAGTGATGCTGAACATTTTTTTTTTCGTGTATTTATTTGATATTTGTGTTTCTTCATCTGAGAAGTGTGCATTCATCTCAGATACCCATTCTTGGACTGGGTCTTTGAATTTGCCTCCTTTCTTTTTTCTCAATACTGGGAATTAAATCCAGGTGCACTATAGGCATTAAGCTGCATTGCTGTCCTTTTTTAATTTTGAGACAGACTCTTGTTGAGTTGCCTAGCTTGGCCCCCAATTTGCAGTCCTCCTGCCTCAGTCTCCCAAGTAGCTCAGATTACAGGCCCATACCACCACAACCCACTTGAGGGTGTTTTTCCTAATTCCAAACCTTATCATCTCTAAAGTAGATTCTTCCATTTTGAAACCTCTTTTATTCTTATTCCTCAAATTTAAGAAATGAGGAGAATGCATCAGAAGTATCCATGATATGCAGCTGTTTCACATCAACAAGGCGAATGGGCTCAATCTTCTATGCTTTTCTCAGTTTAGTTCTGCTATATATCATGTGGCCTACCTGTTTATTTATTTATTATGATCTATTATTATTATTATCTTTTTGAGACAAGGTCTTACTATATAGTCTAGGCTGGCTTGCCCTCACTTTGCAAACCAGGCTGATCTTGAACTGTCAACAATCCTCTTGCCTTAGTCTCTGGAGTACTGGGATTACAGATGTGCACCACCATGCCCACTGTGCTATATGTGGTTATGGGAAAGAAGACAAAGTGCTTTAAAAGTGGAGCAGAGATGATGAGCTAGTGCTGTGGGAAAATACCCTGGCAGAAATTAAAATTGTCTTGGCATCGTGGCTTTGGTTGGACCTCTTAAGGGAAAGAATTTTGTAGGCAAGGAAAACTAAAGGATTTGAAGGACTGAAGATGAGGGGAAAGCATTTCTGGGGGAACCCAAGGGCACGTTTGTGGTGGGTTGCATTGCGGAAAAATAGGAAATAATGTTTGCATCAAATAGTGGGGACTTTTGAATGATATTAACTCAGTCCCTCTACTCAGGGATGTTAAGTGTGTGGTCTGTACTCCTTGGAGAAGCTAGAATCTCTGCCCTCAGAGGTGAGCGTGAGATGGAGGAGATAGATTTTAATATGTCCCTTGAAGGAAGAACAGAGTGTATAGAAGAGTATACCATGAATTTGACTTTTATGTTTTTTTAATAAGAGTACAAATTAGAGTTAAAACAGGAAAAGTTACAAGTGATACAGAATTTCACTTAACAGAGGCATATGAATTTCACAGTATTTGTTGTGATACATAGTGTTGTCTTCCAACCAGTTATTCATATTACCAGATATATGCATGTAAATTTGGAAGAGGAAAGAAATGTATAAGAAGTTAAGAGAAAAAGTACAAACAATTTTAAAAAGGAGACAAAATAATTTATTATCTTCTCCTTTCCATAGACCAGCAGAAATGCATAGTACAGTAGTCTAAACCATCTTGCTTACATACCTAGATAAATCTCTTTCCTTACTCCCTCTCCTGTCCTTCTCCTCAACTCAGTGACTGTCTCCTTTTGAATAAGTTCATTCCATTTTTCCAGTATCTATTGTACCCTTCAGATTCATTTTTTTCTCTTTCAGGTTCTCACAGTAAGGAGACAATACCATGTTTGCACATGCAGGTCTGAGTTATTTCACTTAACAGTACGTTCTCTAGTTGAATCCATTTACTGACAAAAAAACTCAGATTTATCATGTTTTATAGCTGAATAATACTCCATTGTGTAAAAATACCCCATCTTTTTTATCCATTCTTCAGGTGATGGGTACCTTGGTTGTTTTCATTGTTAAGCTATGACAAATGGTGCTGTTATAAACACGGGTGAATATATATCACTGTGGTATGAGGTTTTCAGTTCTGGAAAAATACCCAGGAGAGGAATAGCTGGCTTGAAAGGGATCTCCAATCCTAGCTTTTGAAGGAGTCTAAACACTGATTTCCATAGTGGTTGTACCAGTCTGCTCTTCCCCCAACAGTAGAGAAGGATTCCTTGATCTCCGTAGCCCCTCCAGCATTTGTTGTTGGCTGACTTCTTGATGTTATACCTTCCTGGGAAATGATGAAAGGTAGGAGATATCACAATCCCTGACCTGAAATTATACTATAATGCCACTGTACTACTATAAAATTAGCAGGTACTGGCGTAGAGACAGATCTGGAGATCAACAGAACATATTAGAAGATGCAGACACAACTGCAAACACATTCTACCACCTTGTCTTTGATAAAAGAGCCAAACATGTTCACTGGAAGAAATACAGCCTCTTTAATAAATGGTGCTGGAAAAACTGGCTTTCTACATGCTGAAGTCTAAAACTAGACCCATGCCTAACTCCATGAAAAAAGCTACAGTCAAACTGGATCAAAGATATAAATATTAAAACAGAAACACCAAATCTTCTGGAGGAAAATGTAGGTAGAAATCTTAAAGACATAGGATTAAGTTGTTCATGAACAAAAATAAAACCTCACAGGAAATATTTCAAAGAATCATCAACTGGGATCTCATCTTTTTGAAAAGTTATGAACTTCAAAGGAAATCTCCAGCAGGGTAAAAAGAAAACCCACAAACTGGGAAAAAAAAATTATAGTCAGCTATCCCCCTGACACAGGCCTTCTATCTAGAACATACAAAGAGTTAAAAAAAATCATGCCCCCAAATTCATAGACAAAATTCAAAACTGGACATCCGAGATGAATATACACTTCTCAAAGGAAGAAATGCAAATGGCAAGTAAATATATGAAAAAATGTTCTATATCAATGATCAACTGAGAAATGCAGATTAAAACAACACTGAGATTCCATCTCACCCCAGAACATGACTCTTATGGAAGATTTGAAGAAGGTGTTGCAGAAGATATGATGACCTGAGGTTAGAAGAGGGGATGTAAAGGTAGGAAGGAAAGGAACAGTCCAGGCTGAGGAAGCAGTGAATGTCAAGGCCTTGAGGCATGGACAGGAATAAAGCCTGAAAGCCAGGGCAAGGCTGGGGTGGTTGAATAGTCGATAGTCGATGTGTGGAACCATGAGTTGAGAGAGGCAGTGGTGGCTTTTATAGTAAGGGCAGAGGGAAGCTAGATCACAGGCTGAAGAGGGAGTCGCACTGTGTCTCTGGGGAGATAGTTTTATGGAGAACACAAAAGTGGCAGTAGTGAGCTAGTGAGACCAGCTCAGGGGCCACTGTCATAATCCACAGAAGAAAATGGCCCAAAGTTACCCCTCACACTCTACTAAACAGTTAAGGAGAATATCTGGTCTGTATATTTTAAAGCTAGATACTAAGATGACATGAATGCAAGGTCATGGGGCAGAACTGTTACACTGTTAGCTATACTCCAGGTGCAAAAATAAATATGTTAAAATATTGCTTTTATTCTTTACTGATTCCTTCACCCTATGGTGAAGACAAGCTTCGAATTAAAAATCTATAAACTTGACATACACCCCAACCCTCTATACCGATTCACTTCCACTCTGTGCATGAAGGGAAGGGGGGAGTTGAGACAACACTGTTAAGACAGAAGCAGGAGATGGCAGTGCTGGCAAAGAGGAGAGATGTATGCCTACATGGTGTGTCGCATGTCAGTGTCTGCATGTGTGTTAGTGTACTGTCAGAAAAGAAGGATTTCCCACATAGACGAATGAATTATCAGGGTAAGAATTAATCCAAAATATAGATATGATGGGAGGGGAATGTTAGGAGGTAAAACAAACCCAGTCCTGACAGCATATCTCATCCTTTTCAGTTGCCTAATGTGGCTAGAGCAAGCACAGGAATCCCTAAGCATGTATCTTAAGAGAACTTCTCAGTGACTTATACTGACTTGGCAGGCTTCTTTCTTACTACATTCACTTCTGAGTTGGGTCAGCAGGAAGTGGATGTTCAAAACTACAGAGGCTGGCCAAATATCTCAGTGGATTAAAGCGCCTGCAAGCAGGTGCAGGGGCCGGGGGTTCAATCCCCGGGCCTGCCATGCCAACCCCATCCCGGAAGCACACTGAGACAGTGAATGAGACTGGACATGGTGGCATGTGCCTGTAATCCCAACACTTGGGAGGCTGTAAACAGGAAAATCACTACAAGTCTGATCTACTAGTGAGACTCTGTACACCCTGTAGACCCTTCCCTAAAAATGCAGGAAAAAAAAATTTAAAGAACCGCAGAGATACGGGCACATGGCACAGCACAGTACTTCACGTAGCATGTGCTGAGTGAACATTTGTTCACTCAACATGTTACTGTCTGCTGACTATGCAGATGGTTCCCCATTCCATTTAAGTAACTGATGAGAATTTGTTTAAGCAGTTGAATTTGGTGAGCTGTGTTTTTGTTTGGTGAATTTGACCCTATATCTAAGAGCAAAAGGAGACTTTCTTGTTTTTATTTTTTCAGATACTTTGGCTAGTTTTAAAATCAAGTTTATACTGAGCTCATAGGTGAGCACGTCACATCTCTGCTTATAGTTTCAGCAATAATCTGCTAAAATTGGACTGTGTTTTCATTGAAAGTTTGCCAAACTTTCTGGTAATGTCTTCAGGAGCTGAGCCTTGAGGTAGGGGACAAGATGGGATAGCATGGCTTTGCAGGCTCAGCCCGCCCCTGGCCCTGGAGATGCTGGGTTTTTCTTACTTGCACTGGTCCGGGAAAAGGCTTATGTGTGGTCATCTTCCAAGTTTGCAACCAGGGAAAAGAGCCGAATTTAGAAGCTTGCTCCCAGGCATTGTGCCTTCTACCTGGCACTCTGGTTTGTTTGGGTTTCTTTTTTTTGTTTGTTTTTGTTTTTCTTCTTTCAGGTCTCCACTGTCATCTGCCTCCCCCAAAGAGTGCCATTTGGGTGTTCTGTGCATTTAACCTACCTAGAAGAAATGGGGTCTTCATTTTCATTGCAGTTTTTAAGGAGTGATGCAAAAGGATGACACTGCGTTCTAAGTGCAGATGACACCACGTGCCATTGCTCAGACAAGAAATGTCAGAACATTAAGCCCATTAGTTGAACAGGTTTAGAGTTTTTCAATCCTATTCGTACAAATTCACCAGTAATCTTCAGAGTGAGAATGTGCTCCACGTTAGTTGGCCATCTTGTTCTTCAGGATCAACTGCAGCGCGTGCATCATCCGCTGACTGCAAGCTCACACTGTGGTGCAGACCTTAAAATACAATCACTTCGTGATTCTCACAGTTGTCCTATGAAATTAACACTACTACTTATCGCCATATGTGGACAATAAGGAAATAAGGTTTTTGAACCCATCTTATTGTCGAGATGAGAAAATCAGTTTTATGTAGCATGCGATGTAGTGTGGAGAACAAAGACTAGAACAAAAAGCTGAATCCGTTGAAAATCCAAGAAGTTCTAGCATGATCAACTTTGCACGTGGCACAGACATGGAAATGACATGTGAAAGTAACTGTTTTATCCGTAAGGTGCCCAAAAGTGTGCAGACTTGGGGTGGCCTACGATCAGGTGTGCAGACTTCAATCTTAATAAAATGACGACTGTGAAAACCACACAGGGCTTCACACCTACCAGTGACACAGGGAAAGAGTTTTGTTCTTTCTTTCTTTCTTTTTCTTTTTTTTCTTTCTTTTTTTTTTTTTTTTTTGTAGAACCGGGGATTGAACTCAGGCCCTTGTGCTTGCCAGGCAAGCACTTATTCTACTGAGCTATCTCCCAGGCCCCTGTTCTTTCTTTAGTGGGGTCCTAAAGGGTGCCTGTCTTGAATTTTCCTCAGCTTCTGGCATGATTACCTAAGATTTCATGACACACTAACACTTAAAGGCAACCTCCTTGAAGGGTTTTCAGAGTTGCTTGGAAAATAGGCACCTGAGAGCTGCCAGTGACACACAGACACACACACACACACACACACACACACACACACACACCCTAAGGGTCTGCTTTTTTAAAAAAATCAGGATGCAAATGTTTCCCTGCTATTCTCACTGTTATGCTTGTTTTCCATTCATTTTCTCTTCTTTTGATTCTTTGACTATTCAGAGACATAATCTCTTGTATTAAAGAAGTGGTATTATACTGCTTAGAAGAAATAAATGTGTGTAAAGTCATTACATGTAGGATAAACCACATCAGTTAATGCAGTATGATAGAGAGGTAGATAAATAAGAAAAAACACTTCAAAGAATGTCACCAGAAAATGAAGACGAGGCAAGATAATACCAGGCTTGCTTCTGCTTCACGATAACCTGAACTGCATATGTAAATGACCCTCTCTCCTCTTTATGGTAATGTCATGAATAGTGGATTTGCTTTCTCTATTATTTCTACTTTTCTACAGTATTGCTTTTTAGGTATTTCCTAGAAATATGTTTCCAAATTAGATTTTTTAAAAATAAATATAATTGTATTTTTCTTTCATTTTAAAATGTATTTGGTACAGGGTCTCACTACGGAGCTTCTACTCATAGTGGTCCTCCTGTTTTCAACCTCCCCAGCACTTAGATAATAGGCATGTGCCACCATGCCTGGACTCAGTCACTGGCTCAGCATGTCCCGGGGAGACTAGGGATTTATCCTTGGTCCCTGCACCTGCCAAAGCAGGCGTTTTGTCTGCTGAGCTATCTTGCTGGCTCTAAAAAGATAATTGTAGGGGCCAGGGAGATGGCTCAGTAGGATAAGCGCTTGACTGGCAAGCGCAAAGATCTGAGTTCAATCCCTGGTTCTGCCCCCCCCCAAAAAAAATTGCAAAGTACTACCTATGTGTTGGGATTGCAGGTGTGTACCACTATGCCCAGCCTCTGGCTGGGTCCGCCCACCCTGGGGACAGGGCTGGTGCAGCATGTGGTGCTGGGGATGGAACCGAGGTCCCT
Source organism: Octodon degus (assembly GCF_000260255.1). Taxonomy (NCBI): domain Eukaryota; kingdom Metazoa; phylum Chordata; class Mammalia; order Rodentia; family Octodontidae; genus Octodon; species Octodon degus. The sequence goes on from NW_004524640.1 coordinate 973,532, forward strand.
GCACATAAGCTTGGCTATCTGAGCTATCTCACTGACCCTAGAATTACTTGATCAGATGATAGAATTAATTTTGGCTTTGAATTTTGCTTTATGGATGAAAAGAAGAGCTACTCACTTTTTATTGGTATGTTTAAAGATAATGCCAAAGAATGAATAGTACTATGTTTTATTTGCAAATTATATTTGGGTACCATTTGTCAGATGTGAACCCTCAGGGAATTGAGATGATTGGTCTGTTCAGGTTGAAGACTGGCATGGCTCTTTCCTTCACTGTGTTCTGCATAGCTGCCTACAGGAGCATGGAAATAAGCTCCAGAGTGAGTCCAGCAGTTTTGCACATACATAGATTTCTCATAGACTCTGGACAAAAATTTTTCCATTTCAAACATCTAAAGGCATAATGAATACTGTGCGTGTTGATTTTTCTTCTTACTGTGGACGGTATAGAGTTATAGACCAGTACTTAATAGAGTACTTGTCTTAGGTAACATGGCTGACTTTAGCTGGGACTTTTAACTAGACTAAACCATGTCTCCAGTAGATGGCGCTCTTTGTCCTTGGACCCCAAAGTTCACAGGTTGATGACTATTTCTTTGCATTGGCTACAGATCATAACAGAATCCATGCCACTGATGTCTTACATGCTGTTTGGTATCTTACTACACAGCCTATTCCAGGCCTTTCCACCGTGGTTAATGACCCCGGATCAGCAAGTGATTCAGGTGTGTATTAAGTACATCTGTGCCCGCTTGTGAAACAGACACAGGGGTGTGTGTGCGTGTGTGTGTGTGAGTGCGTGTGCGTGTGTGTGTGTGCGTCTGTGCATGCATGTGTTTAAAAGGGAGTAAAAATAAATGATATGTGTAATGCTTTTCTCTATTCCTTCAATCTTCTCAGATTCTGACAGTGGATTTACGCATGGACATATAGGCTATGTATTCTCCAAAATGTATAATGCTGCAGACGATAAATACGGCTGTCTTTCTGGAAACATCCCTGCCTTGGAGTTGATGGCACTGTATGTCGCTGCAGCCATGCATGACTATGACCACCCAGGCAGGACTAACGCTTTCCTGGTGGCTACTAGTGCTCCGCAGGTAACTCTTCAGACTCTGATTACGACAGATAATTCAGTGTAGAGATTTCTCTGAAAAAGAATAATTTTATTAGTCTGGTTTCTAACAGGTACCAACTAAATAGATGCCATATTATTCTGGGAACTAAGATAAAATTTAAGAGCCATGTACTTTTGAAATGATAACATGACTTTTGTTCTAAGATGTACATGGCAGGGACGTAACATTTAACCTTGGAGAATTATTGTTATCCCTCCTCAGTTTCTCCTTTAAAAAAATCGACTTGAGTTCATGTGATGAACTCCTCATAAAAGAAGAGGCAAACTACATATGTCTCTTATTGTTAAAATTAGAGAAATGAGTCTACACTAGGTTTTTCAGACTGCAGGTTTCTTTTTATATAAATCATGTTTCCCAGAAATATATTTATGATAATAGTCATCATTCTTAAGGCATATCTATTGATCGGTAGGAACTAAGCAATGATTTATTTCATTGTTTGGAAATTTTCTACCTTAAACATGAGATTCAAGAAACAACAAATAACAAAACATTCTGAGATCCCCCAATCCTCATTCTAAAGAATCTAACATGCTACTCTGGTTTGTGTTTGCCTTGTTTTCTTATTTGTTGTCTTTCATCCCACTCTTATCCAATTCTACAACCCCTCTTTTGGACCATTCCAGACTGTTCCTTGAATTTATATACAATTAAAGTATTACTTTTCTCCTTGAGCACCTATGTTTTCTTCTTTACTTAAGTCCTTTCATAAATTTGAATAACTTTCCTAGAAATAAGCACAAATGCTCTTGCCAGCATTGTTTACCGCTCAGATTTTCCTCCACGTGTTTTTATTTACCTCCTAATTGGTACTCATGCTTAAACTCACATTGGCCTTCAGGTAATTTTGTAGGCAAATTCTTTTTGTTTTTATTTTTTA
>NW_004524640.1:976487-994855 GCF_000260255.1 Octodon degus
GTCTGATTTGCATATTCTCATTTGTTGTTGTGAGTCTCTTAAAAACATAAATAGTTGAACTCTCATTTATCTTCCTTGTTTGTGTAGGCGGTGCTGTATAATGATCGTTCTGTTTTGGAGAATCATCATGCAGCTGCTGCGTGGAACCTTTTCATGTCCCGGCCCGAGTATAACTTCTTAACCAACCTTGACCATGTAGAATTTAAGCATTTCCGTTTTCTTGTCATTGAAGCAATTTTGGCCACTGACCTGAAGAAGCACTTTGACTTCGTAACCAAATTTAATGCCAAGGTAGCTAGATTTATACCAGCCTTCACTTTATGGAGACATTACAAGATATCATAGAATCCAAGTGTTGAACAAAATTCAATTGCCAAGATATCAGTCTGAGTCCAGATGCCTATGCAGTTAAAGTGTTGTGTGCATATTTTTTTCTACAAATTAAGAATAAATTCTGAGTATCTTTACAGATTTAGTTTAATTTGCTCTCTTCTCTATGACATACTTATGTAAATTATCTAGTAGTATTAAAGATCAATGGGGAGCCAGGGAGATGGCTCAGTAGAATAAGCTCTTCCCTGATAAGCATAAGGGCCTGAGTTCAATCCCTATTTCCGCCACCAAAAAAAAAAAAAAAATCAAAAAGTTGAAGCAGAGGCTTGTGAGATAGCTCAGCAGTCTGAAGGGCCTGCTTAGGCAAGCTTAGGTGAGTGCCCAGGGATGACAGTTCCATCCCTGGCACCACATGCCACACCAGCCCTGCCTCATGGTAGGCTGAGCTGGCCACAGAACAACAACACTTGAAACAAACTTTCTTACATCGAGCATAAATGCTCAAATATTAATTCAAGAAAATTTCTTATCCATTGCTATATTATTTTAATAGCTGCTAATATACAATAACTTAATACTTACAGTCAGTTCCATAATTAATAATATTCTATCCATCATTTATTATTTTACTTTTCAGGTAAACCATTTTACTATTAATTTATGTAAGCCAATAACATTATTATCAAAGCTAAGGTTCTAATACTTTGGTAGTCTGAGTTTCACATGCTAGAAAGCCAATTAGTATTGTTCTTTTTTTTCTCAACTTTTGTTTTTCATTAAAAGTAAAATATTTTAACTTTGTCCCTTATCTAGGTGAATGATGATGTTGGAATAGATTGGACCAATGAAAATGACCGTCTACTGGTTTGTCAAATGTGTATCAAATTGGCTGATATTAATGGGCCTGCCAAGTGTAAAGAGCTTCATCTTCAATGGACAGAGGGTATTGTCAATGAATTTTATGAACAGGTAACTTAAACACTTAAACTATCTCAAGCTGTATATTCAGGCTGCTCATCAATTCTTCAAAACATTCCAGGAGCTTGCACACTTTGTCAAAAGCTCTCCTACACAGTTTTGATGAAGGAATTAAAAAATACAATGGAAAAATCAAGCCTATTTATAAATACTGAACTCTAAGATACAGTTATATGCTATCATTCTAGGGGAAGATGTTGAGAGAATGGAATGACATAATGTGACATTAGTAAGACCTTTGAATTTGTTTTCTTCTATAGATGTAGTTGTTATAATATGAAGTTATTTAAATTTATTTGGAGGAATGTATCACATTAAGTTCATTTGCTTTTCTACCAGATTTTAAAAATAGCATATAGAAATATTCAAAGTAATAGGAATTTTATTTGATGTATTAATAGGTTGACAGACTACAAAAAAAGCTATGACAAAATCCTAAGTTTGGGCCAATCCTCCCTACGGAGCTTTAAGTTGATTTGATTACACATGGAGCTTTTGACTTAGTATTGTGAACTACGCTTTTAAGAAGAATGTAGAGGCCCGGCCAAATAGCTCAGCAGATTAAAGCACCTACAAGCAGGTGCAGGGGCCAGGGGTTCAATCCATGCCATGCTGGCCCTGCAGTGCTGACAGGACCCTGAAAACCCTGTAGATCCTTCCTTAAAATAAAAATAAATAAATAAATAAAAAGAGTGTAGAAATAATGGTTTATGGCTGAAGGACTGGAATCAGTATCATAAAAAGACATAAAAAGTGAAAATATTTACTCTGGGAGAGATAGAGGTGACTTCTGATATTTAAAAGCTAATACACAAATTTATGAATAGATTTATTTTAATGTTACTTTGAAAAGTGAAGAAGGTAAACCATATTAAAGTACCTCTCCAGTCCCAGACAAGAGATATCAGTATAACCATACTATAGAAGTTACTGGGTGACAGAGTTGAAATCCATATCAGAAAAAAATATGTGTTACTAAAGGTGTACAAAAATAGGGTGGAGTAATTTATTAAGTAACAAATTGTTCCTGGAAAATGTTAAATAGGGATTAGAATGAACTCTTAAAGGTATTAGGGTATTATAATCAGGATTGATATACAAAATAAAAGATTTGTGTTTTTATTTTTAAATAATATATTTATTTTCCAAGGAGTGAGATTAATACATAATTATTTCTGAAAATTTAAAATGCAGAAACAGGAAAGGAAAGGATTATCCACTAATAATAACACAACTGCTTAGGCCTAACCAAGGCAGATACTATATTTCCTTCTTTAATTAGATAACTTGTGGTTTAGGATGTTATTTTTTCCCAGAAAAGTTAGAAGCAGTTCAAAACATGTATACAGTGATACTATTAAAGATAATAACAATACACACATGGAGAGAAAACATTCTCTCAGGCTTTCACAGAGAGCAAATTGGTCAAGCAATGGCTGTGATTCATCCACATGGCTGACACTGACAAAGGATCTACAAACTGTCGTACAGGGTTACAGGATAAATCCTGAGGGGATTTGACTGACCTTGTCAGATACAAAAGTTACATTTCTTGTAATATAGGTCTTGCTTTATCTCGGTCTTAACCATCCAGCAGAAAAGTATAAAAATGAGGTATGAAAAGTAAAGTCATATGAATATGCTGAGCTGTAAAAGGCTCAAGTCAACAACTTCTGACATTGCTAGTCCTACAGATAACCCACTATTATTATGGACTACTGGACTATATTGGATTATTTTGCTGAATTCATGTACCTACAATATTTAAATGGCAAGGGAATTCCCTTCTCTGACAAAACTAAACAAAAAAAGGGGATACAAATGAAGGACCATTTTTTATCTATATATACAAAATAAGATAGACATACAGCTACTTTCTCTTAATTCAATCAGAAGATTTGTATTAATAATGTTTTGACAAGATATCATATCCACATCTTGTACTATGAATAACCACTACGAAGACAACAATATGCAATGTATTAAGTATTGAAACCACCCTACTAATTGGTTTTGAAATTGTCTCATTGCTATTTGTTTCCCCATAAAATTAATTTTAAAAAAGATAATGAAGATGCAGAAAGCAAAATCATCCTAAATGTAATTCAAAGAAGATATTAGTTTGAATAGATTTCAAGCACCCAAGTGAGAAAAGACAAGCAGGATACACTGTATATTTGCTTCATTATCATTTGAAGTACTGCATTTTAAGATTCATCTATATTCACATTTAGAATAATGACTAGTGTAGTCAAATTCCATCTATTGATATATTTAACATTTCCTTGATCTATATCTCCCTTTGATAAAGAGCCAAAAATCTCATGCTCATAAAATTAGTAAGTGGCAGCAACCAACCATTTTTCTAGCAGTCGTAGTGATTTGGGTAGAATTTCTTAGCAAAGAAGCAAAGGAGTTTGCACATGAATGTTTGAGTTCTTGTACATCTGTACATTTTATCTTCCAGGTGAACCCTGACCCTTCTTGTGTCTTAGACCTGTGTCCCTTACCTTCCTGGTCAGCTACTCATGCTAAACGCCTCTTCCTAGGGTGACGAAGAGGCCAGCCTTGGCTTGCCCATCAGCCCCTTCATGGACCGTTCTGCTCCTCAGCTGGCCAACCTGCAGGAGTCCTTCATCTCTCACATTGTGGGGCCTCTGTGCAACTCCTATGACTCAGCAGGACTCATGCCGGGAAAGTGGGTGGAAGACAGTGATGAATCAGGAGACACTGATGACCCCGAGGAGGAAGAGGAAACGGCGGCAGGGAATGAAGAAGAAACCTGTGAAAATAATGAATCTCCCAGTAAGTGATCAACTGGAGTTCTAACAGGATTTTCAGAGATTGTTCCCTTATGGATGTTCAGCTGAATTTTACGCTTCTTATGAATTATACCTTTTGTGTTCAGATATCATCTTTTGAGTTTGATTATAGATAGTCCCTTCATAGCACGATGGAAATGGCAGACTATGGTATTTGTAATAATGCCACATATCATACAAATGGCATATGTCATAATACCATACCATGTTGCAGGATACGAGGTATCACACAGACATATATTCCTATCCTGAAAGAATTACGAATTGAAACCCATGCTTCAGAATATTCTAGGGATTTGGAAAGAAAAGACTATCAGTTGGCATGTAAACCAATCACAGCCTTCGTGGGAAAGCCATGTGAGGCAGTAAAATACAGCATTTGTTGGTTCATTTAACCTACAGAGTACCCACTATGTGCCAGGCACCTTTACAGATACTGAAGTAGAGCTGCAACCAGCAAGACAGACAGACAGACAGACACACAGACAGACAGGCAGGCAGGCAGGCAGGCAGACAAATCCTTGCTTGTGCAGACTTACATTCATGGGCTTGGCTAACCTAAGCAAGACGTATCAGTTTATCTATAATATGTTACATACTGATGAATATTAGGAGGAGAGGGGAGATAGGAATTGCTCAGCAGAAAGTTAAAATTTTAGCTAGGGTAAGCATGGCCAAGAAAAATGTACTGCAGATAAGAGAGATTTAAAAGAAAGAGCTTAAGAAGCCAGAGGCTGATTCATCTGGCTATGTGACAAAGAAGATTCCAAGGAAAGGAGAAACCACCGTGCGCAAGGGTCCCAAGGTGAGCTTCAGCTGGAGCGGCAGGGCTAGGAGGGAGGGAAGAAGAGAGGAGCAGGAGAAATGCAGATGGCTTAGGGCTTAGAGGTAGCACTTGTAACACTGAAGAGTTTAGTTTTTACACTAAGGTGAAGACCATCGTAGGTTTCAAGCAGAAGAATCAGTGGACTCATTTAAATTGTGATGCTTCAGCTGCTGTGCAGGGCCTATTCTTGAGGTGATAAAATGGAAGGGTGATAAGAAGGCAGGGCCTCAGAAACTTGAAATGAGTGAGAGGTGACTGACTTTGGGTCAGAGCAGTGGCAATAAAAACAGATCACATCAGTGATTGGCTTGGAGTACGCCTGGGGGAATCTAATCCATTTAACTTAATTGGCTATGAAAGCATTATTATTTTCTATGCCTTTAAGTGTACTCTATATTTCTGCTGCTAGCTGATAGTATAATTAGCAAAACCCATGACCCTTACAATAATGCTACACAAATACCATTCTGTGTCATAGAGCACAGTATAGAGGTGTTTTCCACCTGCCTGAACAGATGAGAAAAGTAAAGCCTTAATATTTTTCAGAGTCTTAGTTAAATAATACCAATGGAAGGCTTCCAATAATCCTGTAACCCTATTTGTAATCGCAATTAGGAAAATGAAAAAATCTTGTTCATTTCAACCATCTTATAAAGAGATTTCCTTGAACTTGTGTTGATGCATTTTGTCTTCCTTCCGTCCTGAATGTCAGCACTCTCATGCAATGGTGAGGAGATGTGGTACAGTTGTGCAGTTGGATGAGCAGGCCTGGATTTTGCTAGTTCTATGTTCTGCCCTATTTACATTTGTATAGAATAGAGAAAACTGAAAATTGTTTCTCTTTAATATCCTACAGCCAAAATATTTCTATTTCTCTGATGCTTATATTTATTCTTTATTAATTTTATTGAGGAACAAATAGCAATGAGACAGTTTCAAAACCGATTAGTAGGACAGTTTCAATATTTAATACATTGCATATTGTTGTCTTTGTAGTGATTATTCGTAGAACAAGATGCAGACATGATGTGCTGCCCAAACACTATTAGTACAAATCTTTCTTCTTGAATTAAGAGAAAGTAGTTGTATATCTATCCTATTTTGTATATATAGATACAAAATGGTCCTTCATTTGTATCCCCTTTTTTTGTTTAGTTTTGTCAGAGAAGGGAATTCCCTTGCCATTTAAATATTGTAGGTGTGTGAATTCAGCAAAATAATCCAATATAGTCCAGTATTCCATAATAGTAGTGGGTTATCCATAGGACTGGCCATGTCAGAAGTTGTTGACTTGAGCCCTTTACAGCTCTGATGCTTATATTTAAAAAGAACTATAGGGGGCTGGTGAGATGGCTCAGTGGTCTAAAGCACCTACTTAGAACAAGCTAAAGCACAGGGACCACGGTTCAATCCCCCAGCACCACATGCCAGCCAGCCCCACCCCCTGCTGGGCTGAGCTGGCCACACACCCACACCCACCCACACACACACACAAATAAATAAAATTAAAGAAAATAAATAAATAAAAAGAACTGTATTAGAAATGTTGTATTGTTCTTGAGATCAGAGCTGGAAGCCAAGCCTTAGGATTCATGAGGCATTTATTCATTTGTATGTTTAATAAGCATGTGTCAGTAGTCTCACATTACTTTGCTTTCGTTTCAGATAGTTGAGCATTTTGCTTAGTATCAAGAAACATTTTTTTTCCATTGAGTGATACTGGACGGTGTTTGTCAGCTTAGCTACTGTTGATCCCATGGGCACTGACCAATTGCTACTTGAACTGAAACATGAAAAAAAAAACCCCACAAATACAGAATCCAGGCATCAGGACTGGAAAGAGTGAAGCCAAAGCTTTATTTCACAGGCTCAACTTGCTAAGCCAGGCTTCAGCAGGCAATGTGGAATCCACATATCCTATTTCTTTCTGTCTGTAAGGTCAGGTCACCTGACTGGGTTACAGATTCTGATAACCTGCTATCCTGTACTTCCTAGTGATCTTTTGTTTCACTAAATCAAGAATGAGAATTTTGTGGGTTCTGTTGTCTTGCCAAAGTTAACTGGCCACCTTATATTAACATATAAAATATTCCATATACAATGATCTAATGTAATACCTTTAGATATCCTTGAGGTAGTCCTTCATGGCCAAGAAAATCTAATAAGTGTACTATCTCAATATTTCTTTAAAAATTGTTTTTAATCTTTTATTTATTTATTTGTACAGGGTCTCATGACTCAGCTTGGACTTAAATGATCTGCCTGTCTCAGTCTCCCCAGTGTTGGGATTACAGGCATGCACCACCATGCCTGGTTTTGGTTTCAGTGGCCAGCAAGGCCAGTACAGCATGTGGTACCAGGGATTGAACCTGGTTACTTGTACTTGCCAGGCAGGTATTTAGAACATTGAGCTGTCTTGCCAGCTGCCGTATCAGTATTGCTAAATATTGGTCATATACAGTAATGGAGTTTAGTTGGCTACCTCATTCTACCAAAGACTAGGCTCAGAAATCAAGGCAATATGACAAAATTAAAGAACCAAAAAAGAAAGCCAACATTTAGAACTTTAAATTCCATTGCTTTGGGTTCTTGGTAATTTTGATTCTGAACTCATAGTGGTTGAAATGGTTACCGTGATTGAGTCTGATACATAGATTGCAGAAAACATTAAATTAAATACATGCTGATAACTCCTGCTCTTTGTAAAACTTGGAGATCTCCCTGGAAACACAGAATAAAATGCTTCAGTGTGGTGTCTTAAGGACAAAAGGCTTTTACCCGCACCTCATAATTAAATCTGAAAGATTCCTACGGTGAACTAAGAGGTTTCTAATGAAGTACTAAGCTGCATTTAGAATTTGAGCAGTGAAAGGCTCTTTGTTCTCATTTCAAAAGGAACAATCTGCTTCCCAAAGCAGGCGTTTCAGACCACCTGCAGATTCGAATCTACGCACATTTATTTGGTCCAAACTTTCTTCTACGTCATCTTATTCAGTGTAATTCCAGAGAGGTTTATTGCTAATGTTTAGCAGCATTAAGAAGAGAACAGCTGTTCTCGTAGGGACCAGCCTGGAAGACAAATGAGAAAAATTGGGCCTTTGTTAGCTTCTTCCCCGCAAATGTGCACAACTTTCTGCTGGAGTAATCACCTTGAGCTGGGCCGTGTTTTCTATAACTGGGATTCAGATCTGTCCTTCAACCCGTGGTCACCTGTCACTCTTGTGATTTAAAGGATTAGGTTAAGCATGCCAGCATTGACAAATTTCTCAAATCTCATTTCTTCCTACCTGTGCCAAAAGCAAAGTAGGAATAGGCCAATAACTAATAGCGTAGATCCAAGAGCACTTTTTAATTTGCTTGCAAAACATTGCATATATTAATACATTTTCTTCATTTTAATAGAAGTTAATACAATTTTGATAGAAAGTCAATAAATAAGAATTTGCAATAAAGTGTATTTAATTGTCAGGTTATGAATATTTTCGTTGTTAGGAACCTCGCAGGAGAATTATGGCTGTGTGAGGTCTGGGCCCACGGCCCCCTCTGCCTGGCTGGGTACCATGCTGCCTGCCCCTTCCTTAGTGGAATGTGATCAGCCCTGCCTTCCAGCTCCTGTGTTCTGTCCTGTCCTTTAGGAAAAAAGCCACCCTCTTGTACCTAGGGCGTCCTGTTTATTGCCAGAGTACGATGGGTCCAAGCGGAGTTAGGTAGACCCTGGTGGAACATGGCAAGGAAGGAAGGACTTCAGAACTCTTTTGCTTTAGGAGTCCACAGGATGGTGCTGAAGGAGAGAAACTGAAGTCTGGTACAATAAGAAGTGAGAGTTTTTAAGTGCTCGGTGACTAGGGGCTAAGAACTAGAGGAGCTCACAGGGAGGCGGCTTCTGGAATGAGGCCGTCTGTATGTAGTAACTAGACCACACCGAAGCCCCACTTCTGCCCACCCACAAAACTCTCCCCGCTTCCCTTCCTTTCCCAGCCCTACCCCACCCTTCCTTGTCCCTTCCTCCTTCCTCCCCCTCCTCCCTCCTCTCCTTCCATCTTTCCTTTTCTCCTTTATTCTTTTTCTTGCACTTTCCCTTCCATCCTTCCTATCCTCTCCTTTCCCTTTCCTTTTCCTTTAGTTGTTCTTTTCTCTCTCATTTTTAAAACTCTACTGTGGTGAGAACACTTAACATTTGATCTACTCCCTTAACAAACTTTTAAATATAGAAATTAGGTAGCTCCAGTGTATGACATTGGGCTTATAGTCAAGGATACTGGGGGGCTGAGGCTTGAACCCAGTGCCTCCAGCATGCTGTTCCACTGTGCTATATTCCTAGTTATACTCTGACCCCTCTTCTAATTGTATTTTGAGACCAAGTCTCAGAATCTTGCCCAGGCTGGTCTCAAACTTGCAATTCTGCTACCTCAGCCTCTGAAGTAGCTAGAATTACAGGCATATGCCACTATATCCAGCTAGCACAATTGTTTTGTTTGTTTTTCTCTCCTTTTTTCATAATTAAATACAACCCCAACCATTTGAACTTTGAGACAGTTTCACTAAATTGTCCAGGTTTCATTCAAACTGTAGTCTTCCAAGAGCCCTAGGATTGGTGCCGCCCCAACTGTACTTTCTTTCTTTCTTTCTTTTTAAAATTAACTTTATTAAGAAAGAAATAGCAATGAGACAGTTTCAAAGCAGGTTAGTAGGACAGTTACAATAATTAATACATTGCATATTGTTGTCTTCATAGTAGTTATTCATATGCACTTTCTTGATGACTACTTTCCAAAGTGGTGACTCCAAGCTCCCTGAAAAATCAGAATTCCTAAGTAAAACTAGTTAGAGACTGGGAGGAGTTTGCCTACACTGTATAGTACAAGAGAAAGAATTTTTATTTACACCCTCTCAGTGCAAAAGCTCTAACAACCAGAAAGATACCTGCTCAAAATTTCATCAAGCTGGAAGAAATAATAAGATGTTCTTGGTCACAAGGATCTAGATGTCTAGACTAGCACAGGTACTCAGCTTGTCATTGTCTTCTTAGCTTTTCTCCTTCAGAGTGCGAACTTCTTTAAGAGAAGCCTTCAGCCCAATTAATCTGTTTCAGCAGCATCCAGAAAATTGCTGATTTCTGTAGCAATGTCGGTTTGATTGATGGTGCCGTCTCATGAATAAATGATAGATATAATACACAAATGCTTTCAAGATCTTGTCGATAACTTTGTGTTCATGTCTCCTAGGATTTTTCCAATTAATATTTGTTACCTGTCTGTATGGTTTCAAGATAATTAAAAGCAGTGTCTTACGTTGCCTGCCTGACAACTTGTTCTTTCAACCTTTCTTTCTTTGTGAGGTTGGAACTCATCCTGACTGGAAATTTACTTTGTGGCAGACATATAAGCAGAGGATAAAAGGTTTCCAATCCACTATTCAATCCAATATCCATTGTGCGTTACTGAAGAAAATTCCTGGCAAGATTCTGAGGGTCTGATATGGATCACAGGGCTGTGCCACAGCCAGTCCCTGTGACAGAGCTTGTGTCACTAGGAGGGAGACAGGGAAGTCAAACTGGAAAACCTTTTCTATGTAACTGAAGGAAGTAAAGCAAGTCCTCAAATAATTTGGGGTGCACAGATGCCAGAGAATCAGATCATGATAAGGAGAGTATGGGAGAAAAAAAAATACAGGTAATATCTACTCTAGAAATACATATCAGGCAAAATGTAAATTTAGAAGGAAGAGACTATTTCTTAGAAGAGGAACCCAGTGAAATCTGGCGGGACTTATGAATGGATAGGAACTTTATTAGTCATTAGAGGAAGCATGTTTGAAGGAGAAGCAGTAACAGCCTGAAACTAGAAGAGTTCTTTATACATAAAGAAAACAGAAGGGGTAAGCATAGTTAGTGGCCAAACTGCAGAAAAGGTGACTACAAATGGGAATTTGTGTCCACTTGTGGAAGAGCTTGCAATGGAATTTGAAAACATTTTTTTTTTTTTTGCTTTTTATTTGTTGTTGTTTTTAACACTGGGGATTGTGCCCAGGACTTTTGCACAAAGGGGTATCCTCAGCCCTCCATTTATTAGTCAGTCACTCAGTCTGTCTGTGACAAGATCTCACTAAGTTGCCAATGCTGAGTTTGAACTTGGACTCTTCCTTCCGAAGCCTCTCAAATTGCTTATATGTGGGGCCTGTGCCACCACTCCTGGTTCAAAATTAACTTCTTAACTTACTCAAATGTGGAAGACCAACCTAACCACGTCTTTGGAGAAATCAATTTTGTAGGCTTCTATGAGGTGAGCTGGTTGAGAATGGTAAGACGTTGTTCTCCTCATCTAGGTGAGAAGTCTCGAAAGCCTCAACGTGAGTAACACTAAAATCAAGACACAGGTGGAAACTTGGGTGGACATTACCAAATACTAAATACTGTTCACTGTTCTTTCTCAGTGACATTTCAATATTGCCATCATCCTTTTATTTCTCCTTTCTTGCAGATTTCATCCTTGCAGGCTACAAATCAGGAGATGGATATGTGTAGTCATTGCATGCTTAGCTCATTATTAATATGAAAAGAAATGACTTTCCTGTGCTCAGCCTAAAAATAAATATCTGATCTGGTGTTCTGTTCACTTTTTAATCTCAGAAAAGAAAACATTTAAAAGGAGGAAAATCTACTGCCAAATAACTCAGCACCTCCTGCAGAACCATAAGATGTGGAAGAAAGTCATTGAAGAGGAGCAGCGGCCATCCAGCACCGCAGGAACCTCCCCGGACCAGTCCACTCAGCAGCACCCCTCAGAGCAAATCCAGGCCATTGAGGAAGAAGAGGAGGAGAAAGGAAAACCGAGAGGAGAGGAAACCCCAGCCCCGAAGCCAGACCAGTGACCCTGGACAGAATGGGCTGTTGCTAAACAGATCTTGATTTATCACCGACTCTTTTTTCAAGCCAGCACAATATTTAGACACAACACTGTAGAAATGAAAGAAGATGGGGACATGGCTACTGCACTTGGGAATCCTTCGCATATTATATGTTTATTTTTGCAGTGAGGTACATCGTTAAGAACTTTTGCTCCTAGAAGCTTTCACACTGCAACACCAGCTTCTACGGATGTTGTTTTTAGGGAGGAAATATATACGTGTGTGTGTGTGTATATAAGCTCCCGCGTAGATACATGTAAAACATATTCACACACACGCATACACACAGACACACTGAAAGCCAGCGTTACTGGCTCCACAGTTTAGTAGCATTCGTATTAAGATATATAGTGGTCACTGTGATAATAAATCATAAAGGAAAACAAATTGCATGGAAAGTGGTGTGGCTTAGAGTGGGAAGGGTGCAGCAATGTAGGTTACAACTAAGCAGCTTTTGCTCTTGATACTGAGGGACGGAAGTTCCAGAGCATTATTTCAATTCTGAAGTGTCCTGCCAACATTGTTGTGTGTGTGTGTGGTGTACGTGTGTGTGTGTGTGTGTGTGTGTGTGTGTGTGTGTTTCAGAGAGAGAGGGAATGGCGTTGGTGTGCACATGTTTATATAAATAGACAATTTTTATGGTTCATACAATAGCAGTAGCAGATGACTCACTATGTGCAAACAAACAGCAGGAAGTTTGCTTTGAAGAGTTGTTGCCAGACAGCCATTCCAGATGCCCTCCTCTGAGCTTCAGTAGAGGTAGGTCCTTGGCAGGCTGAGGGCATTCATGGGCCATGTGAGAGGTACTACTGCTATCTACCACTTAGAGGCACTCTACCACCAGGCTCCATCCTGGAAGACAGAGAAATTTTCCAGTCTATTTCCCTAGTGAATATATATGAGTTGCTTGTGAGTATGTAAGTCATTTTCCTAAGATTAAATCAGCTTTGAAGGAGATGACATTCTATATGCATCGACATCCCAAAGGAGCTGCAGGCAAGTAAGAGCTCTAAAAGAATGCCAGAGAAATGGGAAATTACACTTAGGATCTCCTGTGTCTTCTAAATTTGCTAGCAAATGTGTATCAGGAAATAAAGAAAGAAAGGCAAATAGAAATTCACTATGTGTTACTTAACAGGAGATGAAGGAGAAAATAACAACCTAGGGATGGTGTTTGATCCCTGAGGACTGTTGCAGATTGGCTTTGGGGGTCATGGTCCTGTTGACACCTTGGTGTGGTATTTCATACACTATGTGATGGGTGCCTCCATCTTCAGTTTATCCTGTTATGATGCTTCTTTTGTCAGGGAAGATTCTAGGATTGTTCAAGGATTGGGGTATTTTTGAAAGGTTTTTTTGTTTGTTTGTTCTTACTTACACTTGTTTATGCTGTGAGCCAAACCTCTATTTAAAATGTTGGTATTCACTTACAATATTTTATTTCATATTATTATACATGTCATGAGTAGTTATCTTGTTGTAAATATATAAAGACTTTTTTGGTTTCTGTAGATAGTAAACTTTTTAAAAAATACAAAAAAGGGAAAAGGGAAACATTTTTATAAAGTTATATTTTAATCACCATTTTTATACATGGTAGCTATCGTTAAGCCTAGGAAGAAGATGATGGCTTGTTTCCATGGAGATCTATGAGTTACCACTCTTCAAACCTTTCTAGTTCAAATGATAATCTTATGTGATTATATTTGTCAAGTTAATAAGTATGGTGAAAAGAATTTTTTCCAGTAGTTGCTTCTGCTAACTGAATGAATATTGAATGTTTGTCTTCAAGATGAAAGAGTTAACCAAAACCAAATTTTTATACATGGTGTCCATTTCTTTCCACCATAATTTTTGATTATAATTCCTCCTCCCACTCTATGTACATATTTGCTTATCACCTAAACTACTTTGGTTTCCAGGAAAAGGTTGATTGTAATTTCTACTGCTTATCCTCACTGAAGTCATAGAAAAGGAGTGTTTACATTGAAAAAAAAATCCTGTCTTTCAAACATGTACATTATTCCCCTCAAAAAGATGATTTTACAAAACTGCACAGCATCTTTTAATTAGCCAAAGATAAAACATAAGATAAACAACATGATTTCAAGGCAAAATTTCCAGTCGGTAGGAAAATATAAAAATGATCAAATGGATGCAGACTGTACCTAAATAATTAGAATTTGTTTCAGTGTTATTTTTCAGTTAACACCAGTCTTCATTGTTTAGCACTTGCTGAATTGTTTCCATTTTCTGAGTATTGCCTGTGAACTTCTATGTTTGCAAAAGTTACTGTGGGTCAAATATATTTCTTCAGCGAAATGGACTGTTGTGCATCCCTTGCAAATGAAAGACAAAAGGAAATGCATTTATACTTGTATTGTCTTACTTTAGGCTTCTGCTCTCTTCCAAATAGCTGTAAGTCTGTCTAGTTACTATAAATATAGGGAGTAGTTGGGTGTGGAATGGGTGGAATGACAGTACCAGGGTAAATCCATAACTGTATAGAAGCAGTTTTATTAAAGTTACAAGGGCCTAAGCCAGCCAGAATGTCTCAACCAACTGCCTGGTTGAGTTGCTTTTTTAAGGTGCAAGAAATAATAGGAGTATTAATGACCAAGTCAAGTAGAATATCCTTGCTCCACATTTGTATTGATCAATCCAGGCAGATGCATAATTTTTAAATAGCTGTAATATTTAAGCTGTATGTCAGGTGAAATGAAAAGATAGAGACCTACCAAGTGTATACCTTTGACATATACCTGGGACACCTCTACGGATGTTAGGAACTTACAAAAGTATTTTCTCCTAGTGAACTTTCCCCCTCCTGGTGACAGCAATATTACTGTGTTCACGCCCATCTTCAGAGCTTACTTCTTGTGGTGCCAATGTATTTGTTGCAATTTATTACATTTTTATATGAGCCTCCTTATAGGTGCCATTAGATAAACTCAGGTCTTTTGAATGAAGGAGTTTCTAGTACAGTTATGGGAATGGATAATTGTATAGACAGCCATAAAAATCAATAGTAGACAAAATTAGAGCTGGTTGCTCTCCATTAAGCAAAAATCCAAGTGTATTCGGTGTGTTATCAGTGTCATTTTCAACATGCTCATAGGTTGCCTTTCCAGTGATCTGTCAAAATCAACATTTAGAATAGTTTTCTTGGTGAAAACACCACTTTTGCTTCTTTTCTTAATTGTAAAATTATATATACTTTTCGTCATTTATGCAAGATCTGGGTTTGTTCTTAGCAGATGAAGACAGTAGCTCTGTGCAGGAACACATCCATGTTGGTCTTCATCTAACGTGTGAAGATGTTTCTTCAGATGTTCTGTTCAAGGAAGCCTCTATTTTCTAAAGACATAATACACAGTATTGTCTGTTCTATTTTGGTTGAATTGCAGGACAAATCCTAACCATTGCAATCCTAGCAATACTGAAGAAAAGGTATGGAATGTCATGCAGAGTGTTCAGCAGTTGTATGTGCGATTTTCCCATCTCCCCCACCTTTCCTTCCCTGAGAACCTTCCTGGAGGTAAAACTGGGCAAGGCCTGAGCTTTGTATAAATGATGGAAAAATATAAATTATTTTCTAAGTAATAAAAATATGAAAATTATCATTGTAAATAAAGTCTAAAGTTTGAAATGATTGCTGTACAAATTTGAAGTATTTGTTTGATGCACAAATTCTGACTAATAAGTATTGAATAATTCCCAAATCATTTGTATTCTACCTTGAGAAAAATTTTGGTGCTTCCATGTTCTGGAGCTCTCCACTGTTCTTGTAAGTTATAATATGTCTAAAATAATAATGAAACCATTATAAGGGTTTCACTATACTTCCCTTCCATCCTAACTGATTCCCATTAAATGTTTTTCCGGGTTTATATGCCATTTGGAAATGGCTTTTCATACTCTCAGAAATTCTCAGCCTGATAGAGTTCTTGAAGCTTTCATGATTAAATAAATCAAGATTTTCCTTACTCAATAAATTATGAACCAGTTGTGTAGAAAACATATCAGCAAAATTTTATATGCTAATAGCTTAATTCCAGATACTTAGGGGGCTAAATTATGTCAGTATTTTGAAACCAAACTGGGTTTCTACCATCATCTTGCTGAACAAGCAAGGATATTTTTAAGACCACTGTTCTAGGTTTTTCATTTCTCTCATCATCTCTGCAAAGATAAACTATGAATTTACTATGATAAAACTATGATCAGTTTTAAAACCTGGTAAAGTTCAAATTTAAGAATAAGAAACCAGTTAGGTATTTGAAGTGAAAAGCATTCTGAAATTAAATTATTCTGAGGATTTCTAATCAAGGAGGAATGTATCAGTTTGGGGGGTCTCTGTGCATATCATGTTCTTGCAGTTTATTCCTCCAGAAAATATTCCAGTTCTTGGAGATTTGATTGGGAATAAATGAAGCTATAAGCACTGAGTTAACTTTAAACTATCATTTAGATAACTTAAACTAAGTTATATGCAAGTATTTGTATGTTTGACACCAATGAACCATGGTCAGAAAATAACATTCTTAAGTCCATGTTATATGCCATGGATGTTAGGCAGTTTGTGCTATTGCCTTGCACATTGTATTTGTAAAAATATCGTTGCTTTTACCTTAGCTGATGGGTGCTTTCTGCCATGCCAGAAATTGTCTTATTGTACACACTAGGTAATTATTCTATTATGTTAACAATGGAGACAAAAATCATCAAGCCTGTGCGTGTGTGTGTGTGTGTGTGTGTGTGTGTGTGTGCACTCTAAATATATTTGAAGATACTCAAGTAGTGACTAAGGCTTTAATTACTTGATAGAACTTACTCCACTGACTGAAAACAATATGAGTTATTTTAATGTGGAGGAGACCTTAAAGTATACGGAACTATGCAGGGTTGGAAAGTAACATTGGCTTTTGACATATGTTTAATTAAGGCTGTGAGAATGGGCCAGATTTCTCATATCTCATATAAAGGCAGCTGGTTCTTCTTTAGCTCACATTTTTAAGGTTGACTATGTTGGCATGGAGTTTTTCCTGTTCTCCAAAAAGTATTGGTGCAGAGAAGAAAAGTCAACCTTTCTCCTTATAGATAAGACTGAATGTGTCCCATTTCCAAAACTTTTTCTCTTTGTGTCACATCAGGCGTTTCTTTAATCATGAAAGCAATTTAGCCAAACAACCTGTTTGAAAGATAGTAATGTTAAATTTTCATATGTAAACTGTACCAATATATTTAAAATGTTATTTTTCTTGAACCAAAACTGTTAACATTTTTTATTAAATTCATCTGAGACCCTTAAAATGGCTTTCCATGATACAGAGATATTGAATACTTTGCTATAGTCAGACTTAGTATTTTGTAACTAAAAGATTGGAAATTTATTTTTAATACTATCTCGACTTTTGAGGGAAAAGTTTTATAAGTTTCAATGCATACATTAGATTGATAAAAATACATTTACCCCAAGAATTTTCATGTTCAAACTTAGGCTTTTCTGAATTATTCTAAGACAAAATAATGTATTCTATAGCAAGTTATCATGACTTAAGTTGTTGTAAAAATAAATGGTCTATTACATATACATTTTATTTTGCTAAATGCTAACCAAATTAAAACCCAAGTATCTCATGACAAAAATAAAATTAAGCACTATTAATTCTCGGCTTTACAGATGAAGCCCTGGCCAGCTGATTTACCATTCACCTGCATTCATCGGGCAAGCAGGATCAAATGGTAGGTTGAGATCTGAAAGTTACAAACATATTGTAAAAATAAATTGGCTTTTGAGGGAAAAGATTTTTTAAGTTTCAATATATACTAGATTGATAAAAATACATTTAGCCCAAGAATGTAAGTGTTCAAATCTAAGCTTTTCTGAATTATTCCAACACAAAGTAACAAGTTATTTGAAATTTTGTGCTTTATTTTTCAGTATCTCTAAAAGTATCTCTTGGGGCTGGTGAGATGGCTCAGTGGTCTAAAACACCTACTTAGAACAAGCTTAGCAAAACACAAAGCACAGGGACCACGGTTCAATCCCCCAGCACCACAAGCCAGCCAGCCCTGCTGCCCCCAGGTGGGCTGAGCTGGTCACACACACACAAAAATAAACATAAATAAAATAAATAAATAAATAAAAAATAAAATAAATTATAAAGTCAGAAAGTCTATTTCCACTTTCCCTCTTGTGATTGAGGTTTTAATTTCCTGTATATCACTTTGAACCTGTTTCATACATTCTATTTCTTTACTAAACTGCTTATTCAAGGGTTCCATCATTTTTATATTCTGCTCTATTTTTTATCAGTGTATTCTTTAGAAGCACTTAGTACTTCTTTGATTATAGTTACCCCTACGTTTTTTAGTTCAGAAATTATTTCTGATCTTATTTCTTCTATACATTTCTGCAGTTGTTTCTTTACTGCCAATGCTATTATTTCAGAGATATCAGGTGTGTGATTTCCAGTTTCCTCTATGCTAGTGCCTTCTGC
>NW_004524640.1:994955-1000359 GCF_000260255.1 Octodon degus
GCTTCTCATGAATGTTACTTTTCTAAATCTTAGCAAAGAAACATATACTCAAATTTTCCTTGCCAGAATAAGCAAAAAAGAATGACTTTCACATCGAGATCTAAATGACCTCTGGTTTCTCTATGAAGTTCATGACACTGAAGAAGAAAAATCCACAGGGCTAAGGCCTGAGAGGCACACTATGTACATAAAACTCATATGCATATTCTTACACACCCCTTCATCTTGGTGAGAAACCAACAGTCCTTAGTTACTCTGGCCTAACATGACATAACAGGCTCCCGTTGCAGCCCTGTTTCATTCACTGTGCTGAGCACTTACATGTGTTTCAGAATGTGAATGAGCCTTTACAGATTGGAAACTGCTGCTTGTACACTTTTGAGGGAGGGACTTTTTCTCTAGTTGTATTGTTCCCTCTATTGTAGCAAAATACTCTAATGTTTATTCATGTGAAATTAGAAATAACTTAAAGTGTTTTGTGAATTTTACTTGTTGGTTGCTAGAATTTCTCCTGTCTCCTCTCTTTTTCAAATTTTCAACTTATTTTTATGAGTAAATCTATACATTTCACATTAGCTATTTATAAGCATAATATAGTGCTATAGTATTGCTATTCTTAAATAATAACACTAATGTCTATATATTACCTGTTGGTGAGATTTTAATGGCTTGACTTTTAATATATATATTTGTTCATTAGTTTAAGAAATGACTAATTTTTTATATTCAATAAATATTTGCATGGAACTTTTAGC
Source organism: Octodon degus (assembly GCF_000260255.1). Lineage (NCBI taxonomy): Eukaryota > Metazoa > Chordata > Mammalia > Rodentia > Octodontidae > Octodon > Octodon degus. The sequence continues at coordinate 995,711 of NW_004524640.1, forward strand.
ATATTAAATTTGCTCAACTTTTTCTCACAAATGTCAGTTCATGTCTTAATATATTCTCAAATAAGAATGAATATGAGTTTTGTTTCCAAAAGGACAATTTACTAGTTGACAAGCATTGGAAATAAATATCACTGAACCTACACCTTGATATTTCTTTCTTAGAGATTTTTATAATACAAAGCACAAAGTGAAAATTGGTGCTTTCAAAATATTTTGGAACTGTAAATGCAATACAGTGAATACAAGATTATCCTTGGTTTCCTACGATGATATTAGCATAAGAAACTAAAATAACTTTATTCTGGATCCAAAGTGGTTTTGATTTTGGCTAATTTGATTTGATTTCTTATATAAAAATCTGTTCTAATTTCTGATCATGCAGTAAATGTTTTGAACATTTATTTCTTAGCCAAAAAATGTCATTATATAGTTCTTATTTTGCATATCCCTAATATTTGACCTCATACAATATTTGCAATCAGAGAGTATAGAATTGATCTAGTTTTCCTAGAAAGCAGTATTTTCGAAAAACTTTCAACCAAAGTCACTCCATAGACATATCCTTTGTGATATACCCTGCCACTGATAATTTTAACCATAATTTACTTCTGTCAAGAAACTAAATATGCTCATTAATTAATGAATTTATCCAGTTTATTCGTTTCAGAAACACAGGAGTGCAGCATTAGTACATCCTTGATCATTTTGTGATTGAAAAAAATGTTATCCTGTCCCCTGTACTATAAGCACTTACTATATGTGGCAATATCTGGTATCCTGTCGTCATAAGTATTTGTTAAGAGACATCATTAATTGCTAATAAATGTTTTGTAAAAACTACAATCTGTACAGAAAAACACATTAGGTACATTGTATTTATTTTTTATTAATTTTTAGCATAGATACCATGTTGATGCTCCCTTTTGGCCAGATTGCTGGAAGTGCCTCTTGGAAAAAAATATATATATATATATTCAAAATTATTAGATTGTGTAACAGTTGATCAATGAGGTGGTTCCAATGTGAAGGTAACGTAACACATAAAAATAATTCTGTGGTATCATGTTTGACGTACTTATTCATGCAAGCCAACTCCTCTACTTTTCTGAAGGCAGTTTCCTCTCATGTCAAGTGCAGGCGTACAGTATGCAAACGACAACACTGTAAACATCCATGGGGCCGGGGAGATGGCTCAGTGGAATAAGCGCATCTCTGGCAAGTGCAAGGGCCTGAGCTAAATCCCCAGTTCCGCAAAAAAAAAAAAAAAATCCACTGATATTCCTGAATTTCCAAGGACCCCTGAGGTCCTGCATTCCCAAGATGACCTGCTCCTTTTTATCACCGTGGTCATTGTTTTTAGCAAGGTTATCGTCTAATTTTCTTCAACTATGTTATTCCTTTCTCTAGTCAAATAAACTCAAGCCAAGACAATCACATTTCTGATGTTTCATTTCACAGTCCTAAAAAATCAACGCTGCTGTAAGTGCCTGCCTGGCAGGCACAAGGTCCCCAGTTTAATCCCTGATACTGCAAAAAAAAAATAATAATAAATAATAATAATGATTTTAAAATAAATAAACACTGCTGCCATTTATCCTATAAATTCCACAGTTTATAGTCTGAATATCAAATACACAGACTGCTTACAGTACACAGACTTAAATATTGCTCTTCCACATGTTTGAAACTAGGATCATTTACATGATTCAAAATGAATTTCAGCCAACTCACCAATGGTCTTCTGAAACAGGTGTGAAATTGTGATTTCTACCCAAGAAATTTGTTCTTTTATCTATGTGTGTGCTTTCTCTGTTACCTGACTTAATATATATATATATATATATATATATATATATATATATATATATTCTCAGGTAAATGCTCAAGGGAGCATTATATACTCTCATACATACGTTTTCCCTTTTTTCTCTCTCTGTATATTTTCTCTCCCTCTCCGTTTGCCTCCATGTCCTTCCCCCTGCCTCCCTCCCCCTTCCCCCCCCCCCCCCCCTCTCCTCCCCCCTCCCCCCCCCCCCCCCCCCCCCCCCCCCCCCCCCCCCCCCCCCCCCCCCCCCCTCCCCCTCTCTCACCCTCCCTCCCTTCCTCTATTCATCTGTCCCTGCCACACCATCCACAGCACATCAACATAAGATGTGGAGGGAGAAAATAGCTGAGCACTCCAACCTAAACTTTCATCCTTTTCCTGCAATTACATGGGCTCAAACTGGTCTTTGGTGAGACAGCATCACCTTCTATGGTATGAGAGGTAACACGGGGTAAGTCTGTCCAGCCAAGGAATGAGGTGGCTGCAGTCACTAATTGAAATTGGGTGTCTCAGAGATAGATAAGTGTGTCCCTAGTCACGTACATCCCCGCCAGATGCAGGATGGCAGATCGCCCTGTCCACTGGTCCATACACCTGGGGTGGGGCCTGGAATATGGGTAAGCTGCCTTAACCAATGAAAAGAAAAGAAACAAAGTAGTTCTTAAGTAATATAGCCAATCTTTTTGCCAGTCTACACTGAAGGAACTGTCTTCCACATTTTAACCCTGGATGTACTTCACGATGTCCTACGCATTCTCTCTGGCTTCCTTGCTGCTTAAAGGAATCTCAGAGCCAACTTTACTAAAATTCTTCAGGTTTGAAGTCCTTTTAAGTCGCTCATGCTGAATGAGATCTTCTGTAAAACTGGGATGGAAGGTGGGTCAGGGATTGAGATTTTGCTTTATCCTTTGTAGTTAACCTCTGAAACAGAAGAGTCATGACTGCATGGTCAGTTCAACTGGCATTTTTCTTCCCAAATGTCAGAGTTCAGTAAGGGACTGAGCTCTGATCTTTGGAGATGCTGAAGCAAAATAAGGTGACTTAGCCTTCTATGTCAACAATGATAAATTACTACAGTTTGGCTTAAAACCTAGGAAATTTAGTAACTCTTACTATTCTGAAGAAATAAATATACTTGTTAATAAATTTGTCCAATTTATTAACTTTCAGAAACACAAGAGTGAGGTATTGGAACATAAATGATCATTTTGAAATTGGAAAAGCATTTTCCTCTCACCTGTATTATAGACACGTAATGTATGTACCAATACCTGGTAGATCAGAAGTCCAAATGAGCTTGACTGGGTTATTTGCTTTGAATCTCTTGTATAACTTCTCAGTGCTGAAACTTCATCCAGACTCACTGAAATTCTTAGCTGAATACAGTTCCTTGCTAGTATAGGCCTGAGGTCCTCCAATCCTTTATAAATATTGTTAAGAATCTCTCTTGGTTTCTTTCTTTCTTTCTTTCTTTCTTTCTTTCTTTCTTTCTTTTTTAAATGGTTTTATTTATTTATTTATTGTGTGTGTGTGTGTGTGTGTGTGTGTGTGTGTGTGTGGCCTGCTCAGCCCACCAGGGGGCGGGGCTGGCTGGCATGTGGTGCTGGGGGATTGAACCGCGGTCCCTGTGCTTTGCCAAGCGTGTTCCAAGTAGGTGCTTTAGACCACTGAGCCATCTCTCCAGCCCCTCTTGGTTTCTTTCTATCTTTCCTTCTTTCTTATTTCTTTCCTTTCTAATGTTTGGTGCAGGGTCTCACTATGCAGCTGACTCATAGTGATCCTCCTGTTTCAGCCTCTCCAGTGCTGGGATTACAAGCATGCGCCACCATGCCCAGACTCAGTAGCTGACTCAGCACACTCAAAGGGTGGGGCTTGCATGGCATGTGGTGCCAGGAATCAAACTCTGGGCCCTGTCCTTGCCTAAGCAGGAGCTTAATCCATTGAGCTATCTCAGTGGCCCTTTCTTGGCTTCTTATGGTCACCTACAATCTTTCCAACATTGTACTTCTTGTCTTTTCATCTTTAATCCTGCTTTGGCAAATGATTGATTTTGATGCCTTCAGATTATCTTGCGAAGTATCTCTGTTTTCTGCTAAAGAGAAAGTTCTAGCAAGGAGGAAAATTAAAAGTACCTGGTGTTAAGTAGCTGTATCAAGATATCTCTCAAACTTCATCTTTCTGCTTGTTTAAAAGAAATATATTCCAAGCAAAGGCTACTTTTATCAGAATGCAGATGGTGCCATGACCCTGGAATTGACACCACTTGAATAATTTTGCTTGTTCCTGACCCATTGAGGCAAGAAATGCTGGATCTCAAATGGTCAAGCTGAAATATTTTCTGATACTAAATCTTGGCAAGACATACTATGTTTGAACCACAGAGTTCTCTATGGAGCCTTCCTTACTGAATAGTAAACGTAGTAGGAAACTAGATCTACCCAACAAGCACAGGACCACTGAGGAACTTGACCCTGTAGGAATGAAGTTTGGATCATTTCCTCAGTAAAAAGAATCTTCAACTGACCGAGGTGCTGAATGAGGATAAAGAAATCACAGACTAGATAGTGGAAATAGGGCTTGTATCTACGTCTTTGACTTTGCAGGCAACTACAGAAACAAATTCAAATTCATAGTAAATCACATTTAATTGTTCTTAGTACATGATTGCAGTCTATAATGATTACATTCGGAATTGGTACATGTACATAACACAGCTCAATTCTTTTTTTCCCCTTCTTTGTCTTTTATTTTTCCAACATTAGATTCATTTATTTACTTATAAGTAATTATAAAGCTAATTATAGGCATACAGATTAGTAACCAC
>NW_004524640.1:1001246-1010464 GCF_000260255.1 Octodon degus
GAACCCCAGAAGCTTGAGCTTCATGGCTTTGTTTAAGCAGGCACTTAAACAACTGAGCTGCTGGGCAGGTCCCCACAATATATTTTTTTTTTTGTAAATCATTTGTACTGAAAATGCAAAAACTTCTAAAAGATTTATTCCCTTAAACAAAAACAGCACCTTTATCATGTCTAACAAAACCCCAACACAACTCCTCAAAACAAGCAGTATCGATACATTATTTTATTTCTGAGTGTATAAAACTTTGTCCTTTTGAATAGGGTTACAAATATACATTGTGTTACTCCATTACTCAATATAGAAACTTTGTCTCTCTGTCTTTGTACTTTTTGTTTTGGAAAAAAATGGATTGTCCTAATGACATTCTTCACTTTGAATTTTGTTGTTTGTGTCTTTATGACATCCTTTCATATATTTTTGCTTTTTCCTGTATTGCTAATGAACTGGAATTTAGATCCAATCCAAAGGAGAATTTTGTTTGGGAATGAAAAGGGGACTCTTTGAAAGGAAATATTACAAGCTTTTGCATATCATTGAGATACTCAGAATGGCTGTTTCATCTTTCGTGTGATATTATTAATAATTGATAATCTTTGTCTAGATTCATTCATTAACTATGGGTTTGGAAATCATGATACTGTTATTTTGCATCCCTTGTCATTAATTTGTAGTACTATGTAAAATGTATTTTAATAACTAATGATTACATTCAATAGTAAAAACATATAAATGCATAGTTTCCCCTTAAATGCCACTGGTTTGTTTGTTTTCTGTGTTTAGGACAGGATCTACAGGATCTATAGGATCTCATTTTGTAGATTGGACTGGTAGTGATTCTTCTGTTTTCAGCCTCCCAAGTTCTGAGATTATAGGCATGCACTACCATGCTCAGTCTCAGTTGGATGTAGCATGCCCCGGGGTAGGGCCAACACAGCATGCCAAGGATCAAACCCTGGTCTCTTTAGTCCGCTGAGCTATCAGGCCAGCCCTAAACTTGAAGAGGATTCTTTTTTTTTTTTTTTTTTTTTTTTGGCTGGCTCAGGCTGCCTTAAGGGTGAGACTGGTGTGGCATATGATGCTGGGGATTGAACCACAGTCCCTCATCCCTGACTGATTTTGCCCAAGCAGGTGCTTTAGATAACAGAGCTAACCCACCAGGCCCCTAGCACCACTAGTTTTAAATGTATTGAAGTTGTTAAAGTCATTCAGAGGTGACAGACCTCTGAATCTGACCTTCAGATTTTTATTGTGATGTTATTAATTCATGGGTTTTAATATTTTACCTGTTTCAATAATTTACTGTTATTTATGCTCACTTTTTTTCTATATTTCACTAGAAGAAGCTTGTTTCCAGTGGCTCCTGAGTACTACTGGTCCAGTCTCTTCTTCACGGATACCTAGCTTTTTTCTATGGTGCAATATTTCAGACCTAAATCAGAGCTTGGTCGCATGTCAGAAAACCATGACTTCTTTATTTTTATTACTTATAGACCACAATTCATTGCTCATTAACATGTTTCTACTTAGTTGGTCATTGCTTCTAAGCCTTGTCCATGGAGAAGGCTAGGAGAGAGGGTGTGCGTGTGTGTGTGTGTGTGTATACAACTTCATGTTTTGTTTTCTATTTTCAGAGCAAAACCTTCTTAGTTCAAATGTGAGGTTAAGCTTTCCTTAACCTTATTTACCTTCTGTCATAGTTGATACGTAAAGCCTTGAAACTGCATGAGGTTATTAAGGGCTAGAGAACATAGAAGAGATTCTGAGGACACAACTGTGGGGTTTCCAATGGTCTTCCAATAAAGACCACAAACAAATGACCATTGAAGTAGAAAAAAAATTAAGGGAGTATATTGTTCTTAAACCCAAGAGAAAAAAAAAAAGATCAATGAAAAGGGCATGATTTGACTACAGTTCTACTACAAGAAAAATAAAATGAGGTCTAACAAGTCATCACTGGATTTATTAACCTGAACATCTTTGATGTTAGTGATGAAAGTAGTTGTGGTGGGCCGGGGAGCTGGCTCAGTGGAATAAGCACTTCCCTGGCAAGCGCAAGGGCCTGAGTTTAATCCCTGGTTCCACCAAAAAAAAAAAAAAAGAAAGAAAGAAAGTAGTTGTGGAGAAGTGACGAGACTCAAGTGATGTGACTTGATAGAGAATGGGAGGAGAGTAATTTTAGGTGAGATGTACAGACTTGAGCGTGTGCACAGAAGCAGGAGCTGTTCATCACTCAGAATAGGAAAGAAGGCAGATTATGTATGTGCAGAGCAGATGGGGCAATGACAGCTAGTGATATATATATATATTTTTTTCTTTCTGTTTTATCTTGGCACTCTTAAAACAAGATCATCAGAGCTGGAAAAAGTAAATGTTAAAAATGTAGAAGTTATTGAGGAAAAAGCAAAAATGATTGGATAATTAAAAAGTATTCTCCTAACAGTGTCTCTACTGTGTAGTCAGGTTAATGGTCATTAACATACAATAAGCCCTGAGGACATATCAGGGAGTCCTCTAGTAATTTGAAATCCATGTGGAAGGCTGGGGAGATATCTCAGCATTCTAAGCACCTGCCTGGCAAGTGCAAGGAGCTGGGTTCCATCTCCAGAACTATATGTGGTACAGCCCTAGAACCTGGGGTGCACCATACTGGCCCCTGAAAATGGGTGTGGTGGTGCACTCATGTAATCCTAGTCCCAAGGAGGCTGAGACAGAAGGATCACTGTGAGTCCAAGCTGCATAGCAAGACCCTGTACCAAGTAAATCAGTAAAAGATTTTTAAATACATTAAAAATTAAAATCCATGTAGATACAAACATAGCTTAGACAGATTAAACTGAGTGAGGTTTACCAAGAAAGAACAAATCAAGAAATAAGAACATTGAAGAAAACAAGAAAGCATGATTAAAATGATTGCCTGATACAACTCTGGTAAGAAGGGAGAGACGAACATGGACATTGTAGACTGAATGATGACATGCATTCCCCTAATAAACTGTACTCCTTTCGTTATGTGTATTTAGTACAGGGTCTACAGGGTCTCACTACATAGATTGGACTCACAATGATCCTCCTGTTATCAGCCTCCCAAGTGCTGGGATTACAAGTGTACACCACTATGCCAAATCCTTTTTTTTTAAATCAATGTACTTCTAATCCCCTTTATTTTTTTTACGGGGGTGCAAATCAGTTCCCTCTGAGGGTGAGGCTGGCACTGCATGTGGTGCCAGAGATTGAACAGTGGTCCCAAGCCTGCCTAAGCTTGCCTAAGCAGGCGCTTTATATTGCTGAGCTATCTCACTGGCCCTAATCCCTTGTATTTGTAAAGATGACCTTTTACCAAAGTAGGATCTTCACAGATGTCACCAGATTAAGAAGAGGTTATAGAGAACCTTTCCTCGCCCTCATTGTGACCGAGAAAGTTGATGTTTGAAACCCCAAGAAACTGAATTAATTTCAATCTACCACTTCCAGTGCAACCCATGGCAAGAATAAAGACACTAAGATATATTTGTAGTTATGGGGAGCCAAGGGGTCCTAAGTCCAGCTACAATGATGGCTATCCAGAATAAAGGCCTCCACCCAGGACTGAACCTGAGTTTTATTCATGAAGAAGAGAGTGCTTTGAAGATGAGAGACTTAGAATTGTGGGAAGTAGGTGAGTGCTGTGAGCTGGGCTGGGTAGGAGGCCTGAAATCACCTTGCAATATTCAGAGAGGATTTGCAGAAAGAGTAACCTGCATAACACAACTAGGATAATATCAAATGTTTTGGGGTCAGTGCTTGCTTCTACTCTGATGTGTAGATTTTCAAGCCTCAGGAAATTGTAGCCTCTATCTCAAGGCTCAGTCTAAGTTGACAGCGTGGATCATTGGCATGGAGCATCGACTCTTCATCCCATCTCACCCCAGCTCACACAGGGAACAACAGGTGGGGGTCCCCAAGAAACACACCTGCCTTCTTCAAAGACTACCATCAGTACCTCAGCCTGAGCAGTATGCATTGCCTAAACCCAATTGAAGATATAAGGAAAAGTCCTAGCCAGCTCAGTACATGTCAGTATATGGAAATAGGGTCAGGTTCAGCCAAAATGAAGATGATTGCTTCTCCTTCAAGGGGAGCTACCCGGGTGGTCCTGCACAGTGGTCAATGGAGTGGGCCCTCAGCCAGTAGGCCTTAGTGGTGTTCCTTTAAGGACAGGAGAAAAAAAAAAGGAGAAGATAGTTGTGTGGAGTGGGAGATTGGAGTGACACATCTATAAGCCAAATGATGCCAAGAGCTGTCAGAAAACACCAGGAAGTAGAAGAGAGGCAAGGAAAGACTTGAAGGGAGTTATAGAGGAAGTATGGGTCTATGCACGCCTTACTTTTGGACTTAGTGCCTCCCAAAATATGAGGCAATGTAGTTCTGCGGTTTTATGCCACCTAAGTTGTTGCTACAGCCTTAAAAACGTTCACATATAATCTAAGTTTCAAACCCTACCAAAGTAGAAGAGTCACAAGGTTGCCTCAGATATCACATGGCCCCTGAAAGCTTCATAGGAAAACTCTCTTGACTCCTAGTCTACAGCAGGAAGGAGACCCTGAGGTTGAACACAATCCAGTGCAGGACTCTGTATGAAAAGCTCTGGATGTTATGCAAAGTAAAGATTAGGGACATTCACAACAGCAGCATTAACTGGAGCCTCTAGAAGTAAGGAAAGTCATGCTAGATAATTAATTTGAGCAAGATGAGAATGGACCAAATAAGAGGGCAAATTATAGATCTTGCTTAGGAAAAATAGACCTTTTGCTCTATTGACTCATAAATAGTACCTTCCGTTTTATTCACCAGTGGCCAGATAGAGACACGTGAAAAGTATAACACTTAGAGCTGTTCGTTCACTATTTCTGAAGGCAAAGCCTGGTTTGATTGCTAAAATTAAATACTTGGTCTTTAAGAGTTCATATATACCATTGCTTAATTGTACATTTGAAGAGAAGCCTACCTTTCCTTTTTATTCTTTTGTACTAAAATACACTAGTAAAAATATTAATTAACTATCACAACTGTATAAGAGATGAATTTACATAATGATACCTTCTGATCATTTAGTGCTTGGTTACTGGCAGTGTGCTTTTGAGTATGTGACATAATTTAATCCTTAAAACAACCCTGTGTATTTGTTTTCTTTTTTAGATGGAAAAAATTTTTATTTTTACAGAGAAACTTAGAAGCAGTAAAAACTAAGTGACCAAACCAGAGTCACTGCCATTTAAGGACAAGGTGAACCTTGGGAAATTCTTATGTCTAACTCATTGATGGTAGAAATCAAATGCAAACTAATACTGCTCAATGTCTCCTAAAACTGTTCCTTGAAAAAAGAATTTGTTAGAACTTTAGAATTTCTCAGTGTAAGAAGTTCTCTTTCCCTTGGAATTAAATAGACTACACGGCCAAATGCAAAAATTAAAAAAACAAAAAACAGTGTTTTTCTAATTCCAAGGCTCCTATAAATCATGGATGTGAGGACTGGTGGGTCTATTAGACAATTAAGTCCTTCTGTAACAAGCTCCTAAGAGTTTGGAACTTAACCTGATACCTGATCTCCCTGGATTCTAGAATCCAAGAGGGAAAGTTAAACTGTGCAGCAATTTTGCCAGAGAGCGTTTTAAATAAAAACAAACAAACAAACAAAACACAAAGATCCCAGTGACGTCCCAAAGGAACGGCTGGCTTGCAAACTTCTTGGAAGGAGAAGGAGAGATCTTTGTTGCAAGCTTCCGTCCCTCCTCTGGCTTCTGTTCTCTCACCCTGTGCCCCCTGTGGAGTTGTGTTTTCTGGGAATCCGCAAGTAAGATCACAAGTAGTCTTTTCTTTTTTCACTCTCTCCCATAAAGAAAGCTTTATCACGTGTGGCCTTAAACTTGCAGCAAGTGGCAAAGAAATGGCTCAAAGGCTGGTACAGCGCTTTCTGTGCCTTGGGAGCTGAGATGCACGTCAGTGGCCTTGCCAGCGTGGCCAATTCTCTGCAGACTGCCAGAGAAAAGAGGCCAGTTGGAAAGGCGAAAGAGGAGATTGCCCAGGGTTCGGACCATGTCCTGCATCTTTTTTCATCCCTAATCTGCTCTGTCTCTGTCTACCCTGGCTCTTCTGACCTGGCAGAACCGCCCAACATTTCTGTGGGATTTACCTCAGTTTCCTCTTTCAGTCTGTGATGTATGGTTCAGCTTCTTTTTGAGCTCATTGCTAGGAACAGGCTGTCTTTGACCTCCACTTCCAGGTAAGATTTGGTTCTCTTCATTTGAATTATGCCAGATTCTCCTGGGAGAGAAGCTAATGAGCCCTTCATTCCTGTATTATTTGTGGTTTATCCCTAGCACTTCTCAATGAAAGCTGATCGGCCCTTGTTAGTTTGGTGGAAGTAGGAGGGAGACTGGTTAGAGAAGTCAGGAAAACCTAAGCTGGGATTCGAATTCTAACTCTGTTGCTTGTGGTTTGGGTAGTTTGACAAGTCACTTAACTGCTTTGAATCCTTTCAGATGGGAGATTATTGTGCTTCACTTGCTGGGTTGATTTAATATTTACAAAATTATATATATATATATATATATATATCACCTGCTTTAAAAGTACTACTTCCTAAATCTGAATCCAACACTAATACATATTTGTAAGAGGAAAGAGTAACCTTTCTAAACCACACATGCTCCCCTTAGCAGTGACGATGTAGTTATCACTTATACCTTTTGCAAGGAGGGATCCTGGAGCCCCAGAGCCAAGCTGGTGCAGAGGTTCTTCTCCTAGATCGCAGAGGGGAGAGAAGGGAGAAGCTGCCTCCCTACTTCCCCTTCCTTGGAGTCTCAGCTACAAGACTTCAGAGTATCTGTGTGCTCCAACTCGGCATTCTTCAGCCACTGGAGGTCCCAATAAGACTGCAGATTGATTCTTAAACCCAGGTGAATCAAGAATTCATTTTCCTTTCAAAGTAAAATAAAGTACAACTGCTGACTTTGCTTTATTTTGGCCTCCAGAATAAGCTGTATCCAAACTCAGGGTGATCAATGAGAAATTTGCCAAGGTGACCCGAGAGCAATTAAGGATGAGGCAGAGAGAAATCCTTCTAGATAACTGTTTTCCAGTCCTAACTGTGCAAGTGCAAGTGGAGAGAGACTGTGTGCCTGAGATCTTCTATTCTTGCCAATGAAATTCTTTCCCCCTGTTTCCAAGGGTTGAAGATGTCCACGCCCATAAGCTATGCCACTTTGACAGATTACTGCTTTTACAGGGTTAGCACATTGGCCATGGAGATGACACTGCTTCCAGCAAAACTCAAAGGGTCGATGTTTTGAGCTGACTGCTATTTTAGTTAATATATGATTAACTAGGATCACTCTAGTGGTCTTCTGTGATCCCTCTTGCATTCCAGTTAGAGGAACTTTTGAAAACAGTCACATCGTGGTCAACTAAAGGTAGAGTAATGAACAAGGTAGTGTTGGGGCCCTTGTTTTTCAATTCAGATATTCCATAAAATGAAGTTAAAAATGGTAATTATTTTTTTCTTTTCTAAAGCATGAAAACTGCATGTGATTCACTAAAGCCAGACCTGGCAATGGAAGCAATCTCTGTCCGATCATATGGGTCAAACTCTTTCTTGGCTTAACTTAGTACCTTTCCTAACCAGAATAGGGAGAGATAACAGAAACTGATACTGAGTTTCTGTGGGCCAGGTATTGTACTGAGTACAAATATAACACGTAATCCATGAAACATCCATATCATTTTTATTCAGCACTTCCAAATATAAGACAAATTTAATGTACTTGCATGTCTCAGCTTTTAAAATATTTTATTTTCAATATTTTTCTCTTTAACATTATAAAGATAGTTAACCCTTTGAGCTTTTAAAGATACATTTACGTTAAGTGGTAGGGTATTATTAAACATTTGCTATTTACATTTGGAAAATCAGCTGATACGAGAACTCTTAAATCAGTAAGCCAGTTTAAGACAGGGTAATCTTTGACAAAGAATTACATTTTATCTGTAAACAATATGTATTTTATGTAGTAAAATCTTCCTGGTTTCTACATTTGTTCTCACTAGTACAGAAAATGATAGATATTAGAAAATGTAGATATACAAACTTTTTTTGACAAATCATATTCAGTGATGTCAACCAGAAATGTGTTAATTTTCTGCTTATAAACTTTCTCAAGATTCCTTTCAGGCCATTTGGATATTTTGGCATTTTTCATTGTAAGTCCTGGGTCTCTGTAGTTCATTTACAGACTGTCAATAATTTCATGGAAATCTACTTTATATAACTGAGTGTTTTGCAAATCCTATTTTATTGTTCTCATAAAACATTGTTCTGGAAAAGCAATCAGTTATTTGGTACATATAGAAAGTTGGATAATTTATCAGATAATGTACAGATAAATATCTGTATTCTTAGTCTCTTAGAATTTGTTTTTGTTATTAAATCAGGAACAGATGTTGAATCTAATTAAATGATGCTTTTCCTTCTGACATCTTATTATTTTGTAATTTTAAATTCTTCATATGATTAATTAGTGAATAAAATTTACTAGGTATTGTTAAAATTTGAGGATAATCCTAATTATAAAGTACTAATTAATTAATTTGAATTTGCTATCATTTTCTTTGGGATTTTCTAATTTCTGGACTCATGAAGCTTTTTTTGCAGCACCAGGGATTGAACTCAGGACCTTGTGTTTGTCAGGGAAGCACTTATTTTGTGATAGCTGGATGTGAGTTCATTATCAGCAGAAATGAGTTTGTCAGATGAATGTGAACAATGCCCATGTGTTTCCACATACCTGGTTTCTTTCTTTGAAGGTCATCCCTTGATAAGGCATTGTTGACATATTGTCACCTATCCTGCATGCCTTTGTTTAGGGTACAACTTTACAGTGTTTTTGCTAATGTCTTCCTTGGGTATTTTTGTCTTCTGGTTTGTGTCACATCAAATAATTATTATAATTAATATTTGGTAGAAAGTTACTGAATTTATCATCATTTTACAGTTATTTCTGTATGTCAAAGAGAATTTTTGTTTGGATTCGTATTTTAATTTCATTGATGTTTTATTCATATGTCTGTATCTTTTGATATGCCCTAACCTTATCAGTTCTATACTTTGTTTGCATTTTGGTTTTATATTTTTTGTTTGACTCACTGTTGTTTCCTTTGCCTAGTTTTAAAAATTAAAATTATAC
>NW_004524640.1:1010844-1022127 GCF_000260255.1 Octodon degus
CTCCCCATCTAAACTTTGAAGTTGTTTAGGTCTCCTGATTGCTGACTTACATATTTGAAAGAAAATATTTATCCTACTATTGCATCAGTTTTTAAGTTTGTCATACCATCTGTTAATTCAAACAATCGAGGAAGGTTTAGTAAACAAGCATAGACCAAACACTGAACTAAGATCATCTGTAGATAAGCAGAACGAACCTCAGTTTCTACAACAATATATGAAATATGATTCCAAGTGTCGCTTCGCTGTCGTGCAGAAATGGAAGATCTCTATTAATGCACAATTGCATCACTGAGTAATCATTGGCCAGATCCAGAAGGTATTTTGTTTTTTGTAGCCCTTGACACAGATTAGCTCCTCAAGCAGGATCTGGGCCCCATGGAATGCTAAGGGGAAGGGGGAACAGGATGTATAAACATTGATGTGAACAGAGAAAATAGATGGGGGAGTGTGTGCTACTGTCCAGAGTCTGGTCCAGACAAAAGAGTGAGGAGAGTGTGGGAAATCCAGTGTGGGAAGGAGGGCATCGTTCTTACTTTAAAGCAGACCGAAAGACGTACTTTCATCTGAGTTAAATCTAAGTCTGAGCCACAAATCTTTTTTCTTCATCAAATTAAAATAATACACAAATTGAGCTTTACTACTGTGGTCATTTAATCCTTGCTTGGGGTACTGAGGAATTAGGAGGTGGTTTAGAGATCGTGATGGGTGACAACCTCCTGTGTTTATGCTAAGAAGATAGATATAAAGGCTTTGAAGCCTTAATTGTAATGAATCAATATTCAAATGGTTGCATTCCTTTTCTCTCTTTATTGCCGTTTCCTAATTTCATCTGGCAAAGCCACAAAAGTAGCGAAATTCTGCCTCATTATTTATTCTAAAGGCAACATTTAAATTTGTTCGTGCTAAAATGAACCTTAACGTGAAGGGATTGAGAAAGAATGCAGGCTTCACATTCCAAAGAGCAGAATTAATCAAACATCCTTTTGAATTTTAATTGAAAAGATTGGCCAATTTACTGTGGTAACAATAGGTAGCTTTACTAAATTCTGACTATAGAATTTGAGTCTACAGCAAAATAAGGTATTACTTAATAAGTTGCATAGATTGGAATTAATAATTTTTGTCTTTATATTTCTTATAGATCAGAGTCAAGGAACATTTTCATAATGAACACCTCATCCAAAGAAAATATCCAGTTTTTCTGCAAAAATTCAGTGCAGCCTATTGGAAGTTCTTCCTTTAAGACAGAGTATCCCTCCTCAGAGGAAAAGCCATCACGTTGTGGTAAACTAAAGGTAGAGTAATGACCTAGGTAGTGTTGGGGCCCTTGCTTTTCAATTCAGATATTCCATAAAATGAAGTAAAGTGAGAATTATTTTTTTCTTTTCTAAAACATGAAAACTGCATGTAATTCACTAAAACCAGACCTGGCGATGGGAGCAGTCTCTGTCTGATCCTATGGTTCAAACTCTTCCTACCTCAGTACCTTTCCTAACCAGATTAGGGAGAGATAATAGAAACTAATACTGAGTTTCTATGGGCCAGGCATTGTACTAGGTACAAACATAACATGTAATCCATGAAATATCCATATCATTTTTATTTGATAAAAGAAAATTGTGGCTTTCATTGTTATATAATAGAGGACAGGGTTACTTTTAAAATCATGTTCCGTGTGACTCAAGACCCTCTTTCATTACACCAAATATTCACTGAACAAGTGCTTACATGCTGTTTTCTTGTGCATGGTAACCTGGCTATACATAGTTGTCATACCGCAGACTACATCCAGCAAACACATAAGCCAGATATTCAAACAATGTTTTCTACTGAGAAAGAATTTGACTATGAGCTTAACAAGTATGATGCTCAACATGAGAAATAACTCCAGTTTTTCAGGTTATCATGTTTCCCAATAGTATAAACACCATCACTGTAAAATAAATAGACTATAATAAGGTGTCAGGTGTCTGGCTTGTGGTTTTCATTTGATTTATTTTCTTATCTATCAATATGTCCTGCCTCTGTTTCACCATACACTGATCTTTCAAATCTAGACTCCATTTCTGTTCTTTTTTGTAGCCTTGTTTCCTTTCCATTTGAACAATTTCTTCCTTTTTCACAATAGCAATCATACACTTTGGTCCTTATTTACCATTAAAAAATTGATACAGGTAGCATAAAAGAGAAACAAAGATTTGTAAATAAAGAGGGGAAGAGGGTTGGGAGGAAGGGGAGGGGATTAAAAATAAAGCAAGATGTATCATATGTGGATAAAATTCCCTGTGATGAATGTGATTGTTGTGTATATCTAAATTGTGCCGATAAACTCAAATTAAAAAAGAAAGTCAATGCCCAAACTTTTGTGATGACATTGAAGAAAATAGTGTACAACAATAAATGAGCACTGAAGACTGAATTAATATATATTCAGGAGAGTTTGGCTGTAAATGTGAACAGGTTCCAGGAATATATTAACCAGTTTATTAAGCATATATTTTCTTTTCATGTGTGGATAGAGTGGTTTAATTAAAATATGCCCAGCTCTAAAAGCCCACCTGTATAAAGTAAAAATTCTAGGTAATAAAGAAACTTTTAAAATTGACAACATTTATTTTAATCATGAAATAATAACATACCTTAAAAACAATGATGCATTTCAAATTTGATGAAATAGAAGAGTCTCCCTCACCCACTCTGAAGTTGCTTCGTATTTTATTTTGCATTCTATATTATTGCTTATGTGACCAGGCCTCTGTTAATGGACATTTAGGTCATTCTGATTTTTCAGTAAAGTAAACAAACCCATAGCAAATGTTCTTATCCATTCTCCTTTTCATAAGTGTGTGCTTTTTCTCTTTAGGAAAATAAAACCAATATCTGATAAAAAAATAAATAAATCTATATTCATTTGCATGTTCTTTGGAGAAAAAGAAGAAAGGAAAAAAAAACTCAATGTACATTTTGAATGAAAATCAACATACATTTCACATTCTAAGCAGATATAAAATTCTCAGGAAACTCCATGAGTGGTTGAGTTAGAAGAAATCTTCTGATAGTACTTAATTAAATCTTCAGTGATAGCAGACTTTTTCTTCATTGCTTTGAGTTTATGTTTTGTCTGTGTGCTTAGTACATTTCCAAGTTGTGTCAGGCTGGAGTCAGACTAAGTGTGCCCTGTCATGTTTCCTAGGTGTTCTTAGGTGGCTTATCCTTCGTTTACTTTGCCAAAGCATTGACAGAAGGCTACCTGAAGAGCACCATCACTCAGATAGAGAGAAGATTTGATATTTCCTCCTCACTGGTAGGAGTAATTGATGGCAGTTTTGAAATTGGTAAGTACTGCGGATGCCTAACTTTACTTTTAAGCTCTAGGTTCTCTTAGAAATAGCTAAATAACATTGCTTTCCATTGTGCTGTCTCCTGGGATCTCATTTGTTAAATATTTGGATAAAATTTGCCATGACCATATGCTACAGTGAAGGCAATATTTTCTTTCAGAATAACTGACAATAAATATTCTGCCCTGGTATCACTATTTTATGAATCATCCAACTCAGAGTTTCCAAAGGGATTGAGAATCTTCTAGAAAGACTGAGATATCTCCTACCATTATCACCTAATGTATATACTAAAGGAAACCCAATTTCTCCCTGAAGAAGTTTTCAGAATAAAAGCTTTATCTAAAAATGACAACACTAAAAAACAAAAATCTTTTTTTTTTTTTGAAGGGTCTACAGGGTGTTCAGGGTCTCACTATATGGACTGAACTCATACTGATCTGCCTGTTTACAGCCTCCCAAGTGCTGGGATTACAGATGCGCATCACCACTCCCAGTCTCAATTGCTCTCTTAGCGTGCCAGCATGGAGGTGGGGCCAGCATGGCAGGCCTGGGGATTGAACCCCAGGCCCCTGTGCTTGCCTGCAGGTGCTTTAATCTGCTGAGTTATTTGGCTGACCCTAGAAACTAAAAACTTTTCCTTATCATGATTTCCTAATTTTTTCCAGAAATACTTTATTTCAAATATTTTTCTACGTGCTTTTAACAATTTTAAATGTTAAATTTCTGTTTTTCAGAAGAACAATACCTTAGTAATCGTATTTTCAGTTATAACAATGTGACAAAGTATCTTTATAAGAGACCAAAAGATCATTGGAGTCTTCTGTTCAATTTTAGAAATTTAGAGAATTTGAAGTAGCCATCCACAAATTTATTACAATGAGTTAATAGGTTAATCTATGAAAGAAGTTTTCTGTCCAGTGACCTAGAAGGAAAAGGAAAGGAAAAGGAAAGGAAAAGGAAAGGAAGTTTACTTAAAACAACACAGAAATCTTTCCTTAGCAATTGTTTGTGGACTGCTTCTACAACCTAAAAAGATAAAGTTATTTTAATCATTGTTGTGGATACTTTCAAAGAGTATAATCTGCTTCCTGAGTTTATAAATGGAGAAGCTTTAATTTTCTGTCAAAATAAACAAAACAGTGTTTTCTGTGGTCCTTAATGCCTTTTGTAATTCAAATATATATTATAGTAAAATTTCACTATTTCAATTTCAGTTTTTACCATGAACTTTCAGAAGATTGAAGGAATATTTCTCAACTCCTGAACAATTTTGTTTTTTAGTTTGTAGTGCTGATCTTTGTTGCTGCGCTGAATAGTGCAGAAAGAATGGAAAACACAAATAAGTACTATTTTTACCTTAGGCCTTTTGCTGCCCAAATCCATCTTTCATCATTCTACAAGAAGAACATTTCTGTGTTCAGTGCCAATTAAACCTTCATGCTCGTATATACGACCAGGCCATCTTGTTAAAGTGCAGGTGTTGGTTATGAAGGGTGGAGAGACTGTCTGTGTTTTCTTATGCTCCAGCTATACTTTTACAACTCTGGAATACCCTAGATTTGCTGCACTGTTTGTTTGTTTGTTTATGGCACTGAATTTTGAGCCCAGTACCTTGCATTGAGCTATATACCCCAACCTTTTCTTGAGACAAGATCGTGCTAGATTGTCCAGGCTGGGTTTAAACCCCAGTATGGAATTTCAGCCTCCCAGAGTTCTGAGACTACAAGGATGTACCACCACTGGCCAGATGTTTTCATTTGCATTTGCATATACTTGACTATTCTGTTTGTGAATGCATTTTGCTTAGGATCTTTATTTCATTGCTCAGCTTGTGTTCTAATTGCTATTCCTTACATGGCCTTTGTCCAGATTTACTTTGAAAGATTTTTTGAGATGTCTTGTATAGCTTTCTTTCTTTTCTACTATGTGAAAATTTGAATTTGTGTCCAATGAAGTAAAGGAAGAACTCATTAAAGTTTGATGAGACATGCTCAACCTGTTCTTTTTTAGAGGCTAGGAAAGGTAGGTGTGTGTAAGCTTTTTGATAGTCATATAATTTTTTTAAAGATTAGTAATTGCCATTTATTTTCCAAGTGTATTTCCTTAGAATTCAGAAAGGATATTAAGTAAAAGAAGCCAATGTTCCTATAGGTATCAGAGTCTCTGAAGTGGTATCATATGCCAGCAAGTAGCTCAGTGGACTAAGCACCTGCTTAGGCAAGTGCAGGGACCAGGGCTTGATCCCCAGCACCACGAGTCTTGCTGGCCCCAGCCCTAGGCACTCTGCACCAGCCACTAAGTCCAAGCATGGTGGTGTATGCCTGTAATCCCAGCGCTTGGGAGGCTGAAAACAGGAGGATCACTATGAAAACAGGAGAATCACTACAAGTCCAAGCTGTGAAGTGAGATCTTGTACCAAATACATTAAAAAAAAATTAAAAAGTGAGGTGGTATCATCTTGTACTTGGTTGGCATAACCATGAATGTAGCACAGAAACAGCCTGTATGAAGTGTTGGTGGCTGGCAGGTAAGGATGACAGAGTATGGCCTATAAACAGAAAGTCAGCATTCATTTTACTTTGAATTATTTCCTGTGGCATGTTACCAAACATATAGACATAATTATCAGCGTAATGCGATTTCAAGTGTCTCCTACTATATGTTCAAATATCCAGTTGGAAAGCTCATACTTCATTTTTTTTGTTGACAATATGAACATGGGGAAGAATTTAGTTTGTCCTGAAGCCAGAAAGCCTAGAGCCACTGTACAGACTGCTTCTCTCACCATCATTATTACTGTCCTCAAGGCTATAAAATTTACTGCTTGCTTTCTAATTGACTAGAGCTGGCAGTGAGACAAACAGTAAATTAGACAATTGCTTACAGATGGAAGGAAATGCACTCTTGTTGCAAAATTGGAAACATCAAGGACTTCAAAGTGAGGTCACTTGTCAGCTACCCCTATCAGCTGCTGGGGAAGTGTTTCTCGTTCTTCATCCCTGCAGTGCTTCAAAATTAAGCAGCTCAAATGAAAATAGCTAAACTGTTAAAGCCCCTTAAAGCATAAGACCCAAAACAATGTTTATGAAAGCCGGCCACCAGTCGCCGGAACCGTCCTCATCAATACACTTGAGCTCCTATTAGAAATGCAGATTTGTTGGCTTCCCTCGGTTCCCCAGAATGAGAAGCCCTCTGGATTTGCCAAGTATTTGCAATTTTACCAAGTTTCCACTTCCCCCACAGTCCCCTTTCAATACTTCTTGTCCAGAACAAAGCATGAGAAATTTTCCTGAAAGCATGTTCATCATCACTTTTCCTGACTAAAAACTAATTCACACGTACTTCACTAGTGACATTTTAGGAAGTGTAATTCCAACCTTTAGAAATCTCTTATTTTTATTGTTTTCTTAAAAGAAAATAGAAGGGCATAGTTTATTAAAAGTTTGTATCATTGTTATTGGTATACATTTTAGAATTGATGTAAACCTGAAATCATTTACATAAAGTAATTTTAATTTCTATTTTGAGACTTCTGTTTTTATAAAAAGTATATAAACAAATTATACATTATCATTTACAAGTATACGATTTTCATAATATGATTTCTTATAAAGGGAGGTACAGTTTTATTTCTTTTGCTTTTTCTATAGTGGATATAAACTAGAGAGGTAAAATACACTAAGTATTTTAAGAGCAATTGGAACAATAATAGACAATAGAAAATTTAAATAAACAAACTAAGTGCTGAAGTTGGATTGAAAAATCACTGAGGAAAATTTAAGAGTAACTCAAGGAAAGCTTTTATAATTTAATTTACTGATAAAATACTTTATAAGGATAAGTAACTGGGTTGAATGAAACAAATAGATGAGAGAACAATGAAAATATTTTGATAAAAGGATGAGATGATTGAGGTGATGAATAAGAAGACTATTTCAGGGGCTGGGGAGATAGCTCAGTAGAATAAGTGCTTGCCTGGCAAGCACAAGGGCCTGAGTTCAATTCTTGGTTCTGAAAAAAAAGAAGGAGAAAAAGAAGAAGAACACTATTTTAACCGCCATCACAGAAAAAACCACAGCAAGGTAAGTGGTAGGGAGCTGGTGAGGAGGTTCAGTCAAACCAAAAACATGGTTGACTGCTTTCTACTTTCATGTAGTTGTATCTCTGAATATATTCTAAGTTGTTTGACTTACAAATCTTTTATTCTTTCCACCCAAGGGAATCTCTTGGTTATAACATTTGTTAGCTACTTTGGAGCCAAACTCCACAGGCCCAAAATAATTGGAGCGGGGTGCCTTCTCATGGGAACGGGGACGCTGCTCATCGCTGCACCTCAGTTCTTCATGGAGCAGTAAGTCCACGGCAGCCATTTTGTGCCACCCTTGTCCAGTAACTTCCTTTCTTCCTTACACTGTTGCGACTGATTATTTAAATTGATGTCTAATACATGATGATTTTAGACCTTATTTTTACTTATTATGTCTTTGGAGAAAGTTTCAGAGCAGTTTCATAATACTAATAACAATAATCTGTATGAAATATTGACATACTGCATACTACTGTGTATTGATGACATGATTCAAGGGAAAATTTTACGGATGTATTTAGAGTCAAGTACTTTCATTTAGGTGTAGAGGCATTATGTATAAATAAAAAGAAATTAACATAGCATAGCAAATGTCCAAGGGTCATGAGTGAATGTTAAAGATAATAAATAGTGGATCATATTACTTAATATTTATAGCCTTCAATTTCTAAATATTAAAAAATAATACCTAGGTGATAATATTATTGACATCTTGGTAAAATGCTCATCAAAACTCTTCATATAATGAGTAGCTTTGTTATTATTTTTGTGTTATTATTATTTTTTTATTATTATCATTTTTTTTTTTTTGCAGAACCGGGGATTGAACTCAGATCCTTGTGTTTCCCAGTCAAGAGCTTATCCTACTGAACCATCTCCCTGCCCCCCCTTTTTTTTTTTTGAGTCTTGTTGTGTAGGTCAGACTGTCCTTGAAATCACTATGAAGCCTAGGCTGGCCTTGAACTCCCCGCAAATTCTCCTGTCTCTGCCTCCCATGTATTACTGAGATTCTAGGCCTGCATCACCGCACCTAGCCTTGCCACCTAGTTTTAAGCTATAATGAGCAATGCTTTTTCCATAAAGGTGTTGTTTGTAAGTTGAAGGGTATGCTTATTCATTATGTGATGCCTGCCACTTGCAAGGTACTCTCCCAGCTAGTGGAGCTGTTCAGTGAGGCAACAAACTGCAAAGAACCATACACAGTACTTTTTCCCATGAAGTTTGTTCTCTATCAAGGTTAAATATCAGAACCTTTCAACTTTTTGCAATGTAATTCACTAGAGGGCTACTCATCCATACTGTCATTTTTTGACTGCCATTCTCCAAAAGACTATTACACTCTGCCAGCAGAAATATCTTTGATGTCTAACAAAATCTACTAACCATGGATATAATCATTAACAGCCTGCTGCCAATAGGCTGTTAGACTTCTTGAGTCTTAGCTCATCTAATGCATGAACTTAACAAATCTATGGGAGAAAAAAAATCTGTGCTCTCATGGATATTACAAGGAAGAGATAGAAAGTAACTAACGATATAGACTGTGTGGTCATGGTAAGGACTAAAGAGAAAAACACCCACTGAAGATCTGGAGTGGGTGTATGTGTGGGAAAATGCATCTTAGAATTTTAATGAGATGGTAACGTTTGAGGAAGACTTGAAAAGAAGTCCATGTAGATATCTGGGAGATGACTTCTGGTCTCCATGAAGGTGGAGTGCAATGTGATGTAGCAGGAAAGAGTCTGGAGTGTGTGGGAGCTGAGAAAGTCTGAAAGACTCAAGGAGGATCCAAGGAGCAAGAGAGAAAGCTGAAGAGATGACAAGCAGAAGAGATGGAACTGAGGACTCAGTGGGAAAGGGAAGGTGTGTTGATGAACATCTGGGTGATGTGAGGCTCTCATGGTGATGCAGTAATTCCTGGCTTAGGGCTGAGGCTTTCCACTGCGGCTAGTTTTCAGATCATTTTTGAGGAGTATCCTGGGAACAACCACAAGGAGCTCATGTAGGATTTCCTCCTAAATTATGGCAACTGCTATAGAGTCAGGAACAAAGTGAGATTATCTGTATTGTAATATTTTAAAAATTGACTCTGAGGGGAAGCAAGCTTGGAAAAATGAATGGAGGAGTCTACTGTGGAATTTCATGTGTTAAGGTCAGGATTACACTCATTAGAATTTGAATACAAGTCAGAACTGAAGCCCCCAAGTTAGTCCCTCACTCAGTCATATATTTGTCTCTATACAATGTCTATAGCTCTCATTTTATAGCTAAAATAGCAAACCTAAAGAGGTTAGTTTTTCTGGGGCAGGCATTACAGAAAGTGATACTTATATAAGATTCTCTTTATTCAAAACCTAAGTAATTATGTTTGCCACCCTTACCTTTTGACAGAAGTAATTGAGAAAGTTCAAATAATTACACAATTTAAAAGTACTGCATAATCACTATCAATGCTCACTTTAACTGTCTCTGTAATTTATGAAATTCTATTTACTGTGATTTCAATACTAAAGGTCTCTTGTACAGTTGGGAATTGCAGCCAGTTAACCTCAGTCACTAACTCTTAACGTATTTTGGTCAGTGATCCATATGATAAAATGTTGAAAACTGTAACTTTCTTTCTTTAAAGATTTGCATGAAAACATGCCTGCAAAATGTTTTGACTTTTTCAGTGGGGTTCATAGACCCATTGAAGAGTAGGTTTCCCAAAATAGATATTAAGCACCCACTTAGCAACTAGAATATTTTAACTCAGTATAGGTTTTCCTTTCTATAATGAAATAAGAAGGTTATTACCACTAATATTTCAATAACATTACCATGATTACTAGCCTCTAGTAATAGTCACCAGCCTCTAGTGACATAGTGCCTGCACAATATAACAATCAAGATCATTTATGTTGTGTTTTTTTTACTAGGTACTTCTTTCCTTAAGGGTAAAAATGGATCAGAGATCTTGGCTCATAGAGAATTGACAAAATAGCTGATGCTCAAAATTAAGGGAAGGAAGATTTATTTAGCCCAAAGTTTGTAGAGATTTCATCCTATAATCAATTGGCTCCAAGGCCAGGTGGCACATGGCAGAAGGGCCATAGTTCATGGCTGTAGAAGACAACAAAAGCAGCAAAAGCAAAAAAGGGAGAGAAAGCCTCCTTTCCTTTTACTGTAAGCAGATGACCTGCCCTTGGGTGGAAGTAGCACTCATACCATCTCTATGCCTTCCTTTTGCATAGGCTCATGATGTTTACAAACTGAGGCCTCTGGCCTCAACTGAGTCCCGTAGTTAAACATCCAACCATCTTAAATCTGAAACTGACACTGTGTATCACCATTCATTACAAGCTACCCCTTGTCAACTGGGCAGTAGAAACATTTCTTTAAACCTGTTTCCATTTAAAACCATATGCTTATTCTTATCATTTCACAACTTGAACATTATAACACAGTTTTAATAATTCTTAAGAACCAGAATTAGGTCTATCAACATTACATTACATTTGAATCATAACATTCTGACCCTGGGCCCCTAAAGGCTCATGTACTCCCTTTATGCAAAAGGCATTTATTTAGTCCATCTCTAAGAGTTGCTAAAGTCCTAACTTTTTCAGCATTACCAAGAAGATCCAAGTTTCCTCTGAGATATAAGCAAACTTTTGGCTTGCAAACCTCAGTACAAATGAAAACAATGTACTTCCAACATTTAATGGTACAAGTTAAACATTTTCATTCTGAAAGTTACAAACAGGAGTTGTAAAGGATGGGGACCAAAGCAAGTCCAAAATCCAGGAGGGCAAACATTGAGTACAGTACTGTAGTTCCAAATTCAGCATCTAAAGAAATTTGTGGAAA
>NW_004524640.1:1022837-1024209 GCF_000260255.1 Octodon degus
GAGCCAAACTTATGTTTTTAATCATCTTGCTAGGCTCTTTGTTCTTGATTTGAAATATAAATATGGCTAAAAGTCCCCAACAATAGCCATGCCACAGCTTTAATATTAGGCTGCCCTAAAATTCTTTCTGCCAGATTAATTATTCTGCCACCCTTCATCTCAGTCTTGGGAAAGGTCTCTGGACACAAGCAAAATGTATCAAACATTATAGGGACAGTCAGAATGAAATTACAAAAGTGGGAGATTGTAGATAACATTGCCACAGTTCAACCATTGAACACTGGCTTGGGCGCTATCATAACCTTAGAAACAGAGGGAAAAAATGGAATTAGAAGTAACTTGGAGCTACATGAATAAACTGTAGAGAAAAATCAGGAAACCATCTGAATGAATGGTTCAAAAAGCCATATATCATTATCTGTTCTCTAAAATCAGCCTTTCAGTTGTCCTATTAAATCTATAACTAAATATACTGCTTATGGCCAAATATCATTAAATCATTGCTTTTTCTTCTGACTAATCATATTTTGTCAAGTTTGCATACTTTTGGAAATAGTTGATTTGTAATCATTATCTTCTATTAAAGTGAACATCTATGAATAATTTCTACCTTTATTTTTTTCCCCCCCGGGTGATGGACCATTCCATGTGTAGTGTGAAACCTACCAGATCTTATTTCCTGTGTAGCAAACAGCTTTACAATGCTGGTTTCCTTAATAATTCAGATTTTGTTCTAGCTGCACGTTTAACCAGATGTCCCAGGGAGTTGTGGAGCACATGTATAATGTTTTCAGCAGGATGTTGGAAGAAGTCTGTCATAAGAATATATATTTTTTCACGTAGGTACAGGTATGAGAAATATTCGCCTTTCTCCAATTCTACTCTTAGCATCTCTCCATGCCTCCTAGAGTCGAGCGGTCAGTTACCAGTTTCAGTTGTGGAAAAATCACAATCCAAAATAAGTAATGGTAAGACAATTTTTTTTTCTTAGTTTGACTTCACTAAGTGAACTATTTTTGCCATATATTTATATGATCATATGTTTTTGTATGGGCTGAAAAGATTTGTTCTTAAAAGCTTTACTATTTACATGGATATTTATTTATTTTTTTCTGTTATTAATTTTTTAAATTTTTTTCCATAATTTTATTGATAAACAAATAGCAATGAGACACTTTCAAATCAAATTGGTAGGACAGTTTTGATAATTAACACATTGCATACATTCCTCACAGTGGTTAATTACTGTACAAGATGCGGACATGATATCTTATCTACAAACACCATTAGCACAAATCACTCTATTCATTAAGAGAATGTAACTATATATCTATCCTAACCACTTTGAATACACAGATACAATATGGACATT